>NC_081172.1:32576684-32639184 GCF_012432095.1 Onychostoma macrolepis
TTTTTTACAGATTTTTCGAAAGTTCAATGTTTTTACTGTATTTCATAATATTTTCTAATATATGTATATATATATATATATATATATATATATATATATATATATATACATACATTCTATATATAATATTCTAATATAAATATATATATATATTTATATATATATATATATATAATACAAAAATGCTGCATTTATGTATTAGAAAATAGAAAATAGTTTGGCCTTTTGTTCAAAACTGTCTATATTAACATATTAACATTTCACAATATTGCATTAAATATTGCATTAGTTTATAGTTAAAATTTTATAATGGCTTTTCATAATGTTTTGTAAGTTTCGGAAAGACTGAAAATCTGTATCTGTGACAAGGTTACAACAGTACAATCTATGTTTACAGTATATGTAATGCATTAAAAACCTAATAAAACAATTTGAATGTGACCTTCATTAAACAAAACCAATAAAGCATCAGCGTTTGGGCCTAAATGGAGCGTGTGTGAGTGTTTGTGAATGAGGCTGGCTCAGATGTTTCTCCATCGATCTGAACGACCTTGTCTGCCCTGCAGGTGTTATATTCAGCGCGGCGTCATCAGACTCCAGGAGGACTCTTCACAGCGGCTCCTGTTCAGTGTGACGAGTCCTGAAGGAGCGAGGGAGGTCAAACAGACCAGTGTGATGGAGAAATATAATGCAGTCCTACCAAAATCGGTGTTTTGTGGCTTTTAGTCCATGTCTGTACAGTAGCTCTGATTTGATCTATATTCTAGTCACAAAAAAAGACCAAAAATAGGAATGACTCAGTATTCAGAATGTGTATCCAAACTTTAGTTTTAAGTCTCCCATATTCTGTATTCTTTAATATTGTATTGCATTCACAACCAACAGTAAGGCAACTGAATAAACTGTCTTTAACTAAAAGAAAGCAGAACACAAACACTCACTTTAAAAAGCAGAGCACGAGTTTCTTTTGATGACAGATGACGCCCTCTGGTGGATTTGATCAAATATTGTACAGGAAACAGTATCTTACTGTGACACAAGTGTTAGTTTCTTTCTTTCTTTTTTTTTATAGTAATACATACTCAGAAAAGCACAGAAACGCTTACAAATCATTCATGTTGTTCAGTTTATTACATTTTGAATTCTGTAATTTTAAAATGAATTCAACTTTCTAAATGAAGCATTACAATGCCACGCTTTAAAACAAAATATGTTCTCGTCAAACCCAAGCACTTAAATGTATTCATTAACAACAGAAACGATTATTATTATTATTAGTTGTTATTTTTATTAACATATAAAACCAAACAAAGTGATGTTAAACCTACAGGCCTATTGAGATTACAATATAGCAGGGAAATTGAATATTTTGTTACAATATTTTAAACAGGCCTTTTTATTTTTTATTTATAACAGCCTTAGAGAGGTATCATTTAAGATTGTTCATTTATCCTATAAAACAAGCAATTGCAAAATTTTGTAAAGACATTGACTTGAAGTGTGTTTTCTGTAAAGAGGAACATTTATTTTTTATTATTATTTATTTATATGTTTATTTGGATAGGGACAATACAATAAACATGATTCCAGTGAAAGACTATAGAAAAAAAATGCACTGCACATAGAGATTATAGCAAGCACTAATTTGCATCTCATGTCCCTATAGAAAGGCTTTTCTAAAAAAAAAAAAAAAATAAATAATAATAAAAAAAATTATAATAAAATATAACTATAAAAAAATAAGCATCTATACAATAAAAACTAATGTAACAAATCCTTCATACAAAATTCTTACATTACGAACCAAAACACATGCCCAAGTTTTATAGACTCTTCCAATCCTAATAAATAACTAGTAAATAATTATATAAAAATTTAAATGGTTTATTTTGAGCCAGCGCTTGACCATCAATGCAAACGATTTTAAATCATGTATCACTTTGCACTCGTTTGGAAACATATCCCACAACTGGGATCCCTTTACAGAAAATGCTCTTTGAGGTTCTACAAAACACAATCCTACAGTTTCCATGTCTCGTTACCAAATTACATAACATAGCATGTGCCTTATATCACGCATTTAAAAATCAATTTCACATATGATAAAATTAAAAAATTTGTAAGACTAAGCATATGCTATTTCTTTAAAATATGGCAGTGATTCCATTGATTTGGCTTTTTATCCACTATTTTTAAAGCCTGATTGTACAGCATCTCAATTTTTCTAATTAGAGATTCATAGTTTGAGACCAAACTGTAATACAGTATGAGATACGAGACAAAATCACTGAATGCATAAACAGACGAGATGCTTCAATCATAATGTAATGCCTAATAAGTTTAAAACGGTTTAAGTTCATCTTAACTATTTTTGAAAGCCTTTTTATATGTTTGTCAAATTTAAGTTTTGTGAGTCTAGATCTACTCCTAAAAAAACTAACTTCATTTACCTCCTCTGTTTCTTTGTTAAGTATCCTAATTTTTTCAGTTTTCTTTCTATTTGAAAAACACATAAAAAGAGTTTTCTTAACATTTAATGTAAGATTATTTTCCTGGAGCCATCTGGATATCCTTTTCATTTGCTGATTTAAAAGTGCAGCAACCTCAGCTGATGACTTGGCAGATGTGTATATTACTGTATCATCAGCGTACAGCGGACGTTCAGCGTCTGGACAACTACCTGACGGATCATTTATAAACAAACTAAAAAGCAATGGTCCTAACATTGAGCCTTGAGGTAAACCCATCTTGTTTCTCATAAACATTGATTTTGTATCCTCAACTTTTACACACTGCTCCCTTTGCTTTAAATAAGAGGTAAACCACTCAATTGATTGTTTACTAAAATTAAAAAAGTACTAAATGTACTTAATTTAGATAATAAAATAGCGTGGTTAACTAAAGGCGTTTTTTTAGATCAATAAACACAGCCCCCATTACATATCCCTGATCCAAAGAAGATCAAGCCTTTTCTAAAAGTAATAATAATAATAATAACAAATAGCCATTTCTGTAGAATGCTGTGGTCTAAAACAAAATTGATGTTGATGAAGGAGATTATTACTTTCTAAATAATTTGTTAATTGTTCAGCCACAACTTTCTCTAAAACTTAGACATAACCGGTAAAATTGATATTGGGCAATAATTTGATATCATGTTAGCATCTCCTGATTTATAAAATGGTGTAACTACAGCCTTTTTCCAAATTTTTGGAAAAATACATTCTCTAAATTTGATAAATTTACCAAATGGGTTAATGGAGGTATCATCAAGGAGCTATATTTTAAAATAAAATTAATATCTAAATTAAAAACATTCTTTGCGGTTGAATTTTGTGACTTTTTTTAATTTCAGTTATTTTATTTTCATCAATCTCCTTAATACAAAATAAACCAAAGTCCTTAACCTTCACCCTATTTTCTAATGCTGTTAATTAAAAAATCTACTGAGCGAATAAAATATGCATTAAACTCATCTGCCAAAGTAGCTTTATCCTTTATTACTTTACCATTTAAATTTAACTCTTTAACTACATGTTGATTTTGAGTCTTATTTACTAATTATTTAATTGTTTCCATAAGACTGTACTTTGTCCTCTAGCACTCTAGTTGTGTATAATATGATCATTTTGACTTCCGTAATTCTTGTACTACTTTATTTCTTAAACCTTTATAAATTATCTGTATTTAGTTTAGAAGATATACATGGATACAAGATATTCATTATACATGGAAAATTATTTTTTCACAAATGTACTGGGCAGTGAAAAAAACTAATTTTATTCATTTTAAAATAGAAATAGGTCACTACCTGTATACGTTAAAAGAAACAAGAAATAACAAAGCGAAGAAAAAAAAAAACCCTGTAAATTATTTTAAAGCCTTAAATCCACTCTTTGAATAATTTGTAATTATTTGTACTTGTTTACGGTCATGTGATTCTCTTATTGCTTATTTTATTTATGTTTTTTTTTTTTAATGTATTTATTTGATGTAATTTATATGTGTATAAATTACAAAAAGAGAGAGAGAGAGTAGTTAGTGCGCTAGCAGTCAGTGCGTCTTGCGCAGTACGCACTACGTCACGTCTGCGTGTAGTCTTCAGCTTTGACGGGAAACTACATATCCCAGCATGCCTCGGTGAACCGACCACATCCCGGGAGAGAGGGGGTCGGCGTCGAACCTGTGTTTACTTCCGGATTTCCTGTATATGGCAGAGCTTGCAAACAGCCACTCCACTTGCCCTACAAGCTCAGCGAGAGCCCCGTGGCCCGATCCGATCCGAGACCGTCTCCGGTGGAGCGCGATGCTTCGGTGATCGGAGAGCCGCCATACTCCGGCGCAGCAGCAGCAGCAGCAGCAGCGGAGAGATTAGCGCAGCTTTAGACGACCATTCAACACAGAAAGTATCCTTTTGCCACCCTTCGCCAAACGTCAAAGTCAATGCGGTCCTTGATCGGAGCGCTGGAGCTCATCCACCTCTCATGCGCCGATCATTAACGCGCTTTCGTTCGCCAAACACGAGAACCGGAGATTAAACGCAACCGAGAGCCGATCCAGACTCCGTTAGCTCGGGCCACCGGGATAAAACGACCGGGGACAGCAGCTCTGCGTGGATTTATCCCTTTCAGTCATCATGGAGTGGTTAATGGGGTGAGTATGTTTCCAGATCATTGTCCTAATTGACCTGTGATACTGTAACTTGACGCATCGAGTCAAATTTGTTGTGCAATTTGTCGCCAAAAACGACACGCTTCAACCGAGCTCCTCATCGAGCGCTGGATGTATATAGATATACATGCATCCACGGTCTGTAGTGCTTTTACATGCAATCTGTGTAGCGTTTACAGTAACTGTGACGCAACACTGTCACCGGTGCAAGCGCATTTAAACTGATCGCGTGCCATCTTCTTCATCATCATCATCATCTGTGATTTTAGGCAGTCCGTTTTAACGTTGTATTCTTTAAAACAAGCATCTGTTATATAAAGTATCGTTCTCAGTTGCTAGTATTTGTAATTACTAAGTGACTAGAATCCTTTACAATTTCACGTAGAACTATTCCGTAAATTCTAGCACATGCATGTTTTTTTTGGTTATTAGTAGCTAATATTTCAGTAGTTTTACTAGTGCTTGTGTGTCCCTCTTGGTTCTAGTATCTAATAAACGAGCATCTATCCTGAGTATTACCTTTAACATCTATTATTTTGCTAGTTGCAATTGCTTTGGATTTTATATTAGGTGTCTTTAACTTCTATGGACTAATATTTCTATTAATAATTTGAAACAATGCATTTATTGTGTACGTGCATTTTTATTTATTTATTTTTTTTTTGGAAAATGCAAGTAAAACATAAAAACATGCATGTAAATGTCTGTAAGTAATTTCTGTCAAATCCTTTAACCCATTTTTAAACCTAACGATTCTTTGAAACCTGCCCCTAACTCACCCGTGTTCCACTTTAAAAACACCTGATATAAAATTGGACCATTAATGTTACTAGTAACAACTGGAAAACATGCTAGTGAATAATAAATCACAACTAGTGCCTACTTTTGAACTGGATTAGATACTAGTAACTGTTTATTTTGAACTACAAGTACTAGTAAAGCTGGACAAACATATTGATATCCAGCAGCTCTAGTTATATTGATCACAGTTAATAATTAAATCTTAATGATGGTCTATCAGAATTATTTGCACCAACCCTCATGAGTGCTTTTGAATCATACTATAGTAAAGTGTATCATACTGTGTAGTATTTACAACACTTTAATGAATACATACTGTTAACTGATAAACTGTAATACATACTCTACTATACTTTAGTTTTTACTACAGTAAACTGTAGTGCATTGTAGTATAATACCCTATAGTTGTAAAAAAACATAGTTCAGTATTGGGTAAAGTAATTTGTTTATATTACTATAGTTGTTATATTACCAGCAAATAAATAAGTACTTTACTATAGTATGGTTCAAACACACTATAGTATTTTTTTTTTTAATGTGGGAATTGGCCAGACAAGTCTGTATCTAGTGACTGATCTCCACTCTCACTGTTCCTGACATTAAACCTGATTGGTGACTAACTTGAAGTCATATTTGCGTACCGGTGTTTGTCATACAAACTGTTGCCAAAAAAATCGCATGGTCTGGCTGAGCTATTAATAAAAGCGGTTGAGCTCTGTCAAGGTTCTTCCTGGATAGATGCGACTCTACACGCCTTTAAAACATGTTCAGACTGTATAGAATTCACAGAAACACTGACGCAATAATGCACCCGGCACAAACATGAGCTGATCACATGCCTGATTCTGCTTCATATCTTCATCCGCATCGTAATTAGCATGTCTGCTTAGAAATGGCTTCCAAGCTAGTCGAATAAGGACGCACACCAGTGATGATGGTATGAGAACGTCGCATTAATGGTTGTGCTAGTTTTTGACCTTTAAACCCTTCCAGCGAGGACCCTAAGCTTCACCTGCAGAGAGAGAGGTCTGTGGAGGAGTCAAATGGCCAAGGCTTGTTTTCCTTTCTGTGCTGACCTTACAACAACAAAAATGAGCGCGCTTGCTGTTAATTTGTGCAATTCTTGCATTGCATTGAGACTCATAACAGCAATGAATTCTAGTATTCAAATAATGCGATGTTCTAAAGGAAGGACAACCATTGTCACGATGGTTCTAGATTTGGCTTTGTGGTTGACTGTAAAAGAGATGCTATGAAAGTGGACTAAAAGTGGAGCTCCTCGTCTTGGTTTTGTGAAGACCCTGTGCATTAGAGACAAACCTGGGGTGGCTCAAATCAAAAGGCTTGTATTAAAGGAATAGTTCATACAAAAATTTAAATTTGTTGAAAATGTTACTAGCATTCAGGCCATCTGAGATTAAGATGGGTTTGTTTCTTCATCAGGTTTGTAGAAATGTGTCTCTGCATCAGTGTCTCAGCAATGGATGCTCTGCAGTGAATGGGTGCCGTCAGAATGAGAGTCCAAACAGCTGATAACAACATCACAATAATCCACAGCACTCCAGTCCATCAGTTAACATCTGGAGAAGACAAAAGCTGAAACAAATCCAGCATTAAGACGTTTTCAAACCGCTGCTTCCAGCTAAAATATGATTCCATAATCCATAATAATGCTTCTTCCAGTGAAAACGTGTTCTGGTCTGAATCAGGAGAGAAATCTGCACACATCAAGCAGCGTTTACAAGCCAAAACAGCTCTAAACAAATATGTGGCTGGTTTTTGATGTAAGAGACAACAGCAGATGCACTTTCACTGGAGGAAGCGTTATTATGGATTATGGAATCATATTTTAGCTGGAAGCAGCGGTTTGAAGTTAAAAACGTCTTAATGCTGGATATGTTTCAGCTTTTGTCTTCTCCAGATGTTAACTGATGGACTGGAGTGCTGTGGATTATTGTGATGTTTTATCAGCTGTTTGGACTCTCATTCTGACGGCACCCATTCACTGCAGAGCATCCATTGCTGAGACACTGATGCAGAGACACATTTCTACAAACCTGATGAAGAAACAAATTCTTCTTGGATGGCCTGAGGACAAGTTCATGCAATTTTCATTTTTGGGTGAACTATTCCTCTAAAACTACCAGGAAACAATTAGCTACAACGTACTTTGTTAGAAGGTTTCTGCGCATTGCTCTGATGTGTTCACTGGTCTTTGGCAGGCGATAACCATAGGCCTATTATATTTCAAAATCTTCTCAAGTGCTGCCTGTATCGTGGCGCTGAGCACAGAAAACGCAGTACGTTCCAGCGTATCTGGTATGCAATCTGGCGACAGCTTTACATTCCTGCGTCAACCCGCATTTTCATTTGAAGGGTGACCGATAATGTCTGTTACATGTCTTGTGGCATTTTGTTCACTGTCTGTCCCCAGACGCTGATGAAAGATACTTCCAAATATGAATACCTTTTAAAAGGTTGTTTCCCTCTTCAGTTCACTGTTTACGGTGGTCACCCGTCAAAAGAGACACTGAAGTGTTTCTAATCCTCTTTTATGGACTTGTTTTACAGCAAATTAGCTCAATTAAAGACATTTATTTCCACTTCCATGAAGCTTTATATTATAGATCTATAAACTGTCCTTTCTCAGCATTGTGAAACCTGGTGCCTTTCTAAAACCTTGCAAATAGCATTATGGCAGCAGCTTTCCCAGCTGTAATGCAGAAATAACTCCAAAGTTCATGTTTCCTGGGTTAGCATGGAGGCATATTCAGGATCATAATGTGAGTCTGCCGTGCCCCGATATGTCGTCTCCTTATTGCTGCTGGAGTTTGAGGTGGAGCACAATTAGCCGTTTCAGAGCTGCTGGCACAGGCTATTGACCGTCTATCAGTTGTTTGGCGTCTCTGATGCGGGTGTGACTCCGTCGAGCACAGGTTTGGGCAGTTCAGCGCTCTTCGGGAAGAATGTGTGTAGGATGAATAGCAAATGTAAAGTAATCCTGATGCATGACTGAGACCTGCGGCATTGACGCCATGTTCTGAATGATGGTGGTGTTTATAAAGATTAAAAAAAAAAAACCTGTGCCAGCTCTTTTTAAAGCCTTAGTTCACCCAAAAATGAAAATTCTGTCATTAATTACTCACCATTGTGTTGTTACAAACCCGCAAGACCTTCGTTCATCTTCGGAAACACAAATTAAGATAGTTTTGATGAAATCTGAGACCGTCCATAGACGGCAATGTTCCCAGGTCCAGAAACGTAGCAAGGACTTCGGTTAAATAGTCCATGTGACATCAGGGACTCAAACGTAATGCTACAAGAATACTTTTTGTGCGCCAATAAAACTGCAATAACATAATGAACTGTCCCTTGAAGTCTGTTTGTGATTCTCAGCTGGTTTGGTTTCAGCGAAAATAGTCAAGTGTGCAAAAGTGTCCTTAAAATCAAAACAACCAAATATCTTTTAATGGCTGAACAACTAAGGACCTCAACAACCACAAAAAGTCATTGTTTTTGAACACGTAAACTTGCATAAATAATGTTGTTACAAAACCAATATTTTGGATTTTTTTTTTTAGTGAAATTAATTTAGCAAAATTTCCCAATTTTGCTACCACTGCAAAAACTACTAGCCAAGTTAATTTAAAGTTCAGACATTCTTAAAGACAAGTAAACGGTTGAATTGTGAGGAACGGCACAAATAAATGCAACAAAGATACTATAAACTAAGCAGTGTTTAAAGTTCTATAGGTATGATTAAGAATAGTATTTGGGTGATCAAATATAAAATATCACTGCATAATCTTAACTTTATAGATGAATCCTTATTAAAGTATCTAACGCTCTCTGAGACGTGCAAATCTGTCTGTCAGACAGTTGTGAGAGTACCAAATTGATTTATCTCTTGTGTTTGAGTTAGGGCTGCACGATATGTCGCATGCGATTGTCATGCGCGTCTCGTCAGTAAAGCCGGTTCTGTGATTAGTAATAAATCTCCATCACTGACAAGCTACGCAACATCACGTTCAATATCGCAGGCGATTCATCTGCGATTCTGAGCGCGAATTGCGTAGCTTGTCGGTGAACTACGGCTCTGTGTAGTAAATGCCGCTCCATTTGAAAACAGGTGATGGAGATTTATTACTAATCACAGAACCGGCTTTACTGACGAAATGCGCATGACAATCGCATGCGATATATCGTGCAGCCCTAGTTTGAGTTTTTAAATTGGCAAGATTTTAAAAATGCATACAAATAATAATCTTTTTGGACAATGCAGTCCTTATTTTCGAGCCCTGATGTTGATATTACTGTCATCTGCATAGGCCCATAATAAACAATGCATTGACCGAATAAGAAAATTGACAATTTTGAAAATGCATTAATGACCGCAGAAGAGCAATTTAGTCAGTCTAGCAAATGGGACAAACACTGGGCCAAATGTTTGTCATTTTTAACCAAGTGAGATAATTTTGTGCAACTGTGCCTTAGAGTTTGATTGGACGCACAGTCTTAGATCTCAACAACAAATGATATGGGAATCATTTTCTTCCCCTTTTTAAAGCCGATAAGCCTATTTATATTATATACATGAACACTTTTGTGAGTAGTTGTATGTCTGGTTGTTCACTGTCAGACATGCACGCCTTTTTTTGGGTCGTGACTCACTAGTTGACAACCGCTAGTTGACACAAATCGGGGGCTCGTCCGGGATGCAAAACTGAAATGTGACACAGACCTCCAAACCACAGCACGTTAAAGTTATTTGCATGGCTGTCAAGTGTCAACCCTGAGCTCCATGATCTTAAATGTGGTTGCTAGAAGTGAAGCAAAACATCAGATATGCCATTTGCTTGGCTTTCCTCCCAGTTAAGGTCAGCAGTGCCTTCACTGCAGGACCAGATATGCTCAACTGGATATGAAGACGTGCATCCAGTTGACCCTGATAGAAACTAGGCTTGATATTCTGCAGTTGAAGTGCAGAAGTGTTGAATTCCCAGCACAGCACCCAGCTGAATGCCTACGGCAGAGCTCGTCTCCTGTCCCACACCTCTTAGGGCTGAATAATTGGGCTTGTGGAGGTAGTGGTAGAGAGCGAGAGAGACTGAAGGAATATGTGTGTTTTCATGTGGATCTGTTCTGCTCTGATGCTGGTCCGTGTAAGTGTGATGGGTATTAGCTGACAGTTTCTTCCACTAGCTGGAAAAACAAAGAGCTGCGCGGCACCCGTGTTCTGGCCAAAGAAGGAGAAGCTGAGGAGTGGACACCACGGACCTCGAGAGTGTGCAGCCTGTGTAGGGCCTGAGGGGCTGTGTTTGCTTTAGATTTTAATTTTGTAGTATTTTTAGTGAGCAATAGGACGCTATGAAATCTGAAATTTAGTTTTTTTTTATTTCTAGGTTTCCGTTTTAATGTTTAATTTAATTTTAGTAATCAAAAAGCATGTCTAATTGAATTCACAAAATGGTTTCTGTGTATTCATTTTTCTGTATATAACTTTAATGGTTTAATTATTTTTTGTTAATCAAAGTATCTCTAATCAGTTGAACTTAAACTATTTTATATCTTACTACTATTTTTTTTGTTTTGTTGTTGCAATAATAGGGCTCTATGAAATGTTTACTTTTTCAAAAATTCAGGGGTTTAAATTTTTCGAGATTTATGATTGGATACAATTTTTTATTAAGGAAAATGATGGTAATCAATGAAGGTATAACATTTAATCAGTTGAACTTTAACAATTTAATATATTTTTTTTTTCTATGAAATTTATTTATTTTCAGAAATGATTTTCTACTTTTGATTTATTCATCTGGAATTTGCCAAATTCCACAATTTCGCAGTATACTGTAAGTTATGATTTGAGTGCGTCTGTATTTTCAGAATTGCATAAATCATATGGCCATGAAGTTGGCTAGTCGTAGACCGACATTATCTGTAAAATGTCAACATAGGTTGGGTAGATGTGCCTGTAAAGTAGTAAATATAAAATGTGTGTTTTTCTCTGTGTGTGTGTGAATATGCAAAAAAAAAAAAAAAGGTTACATTTTGGGTATGTTTTATTACCTATTATTTAGTTTTACCAATACCAAAAATTCACTGGCTGATAGGATACCATAACAAACATGGTGCAGAACTTTTGTATTTAAATATAAATATTAACATTTTAATAGTGCTGTCAAACGATTAATCGCGATTAATCGTATCCAAAATACAAGTTTTTGTTTACATAATATTTGTGTACTGTTTATTTATTATGAATGTATACACACACACACACACACACACACATACATGTATATATTTAAGAAAAATTTAAGTTTATATATTAAACATATAAATTATATGAATATAAATATATACATGTAAATATATGCTGAATGTGTGTGTATTTAAATATACACAGCATACACGCGCACATTATGTAAATAAAAACTGTTATTTTGGATGCGATTAATCGTTTGACAGCACCACATTTTAAATGATAAAACTTGTAGCCTTTACATATTTATTAATGAATTAAACGTTACTTAAGGGAACACAAGTATACTGCGATTGCATAAACTGTTTCCTGCTGTTGTGTGGTTCATGTGCTTCCCGTCTGCGACCGTGTTTGAGTGTTGCAGCATGTTTCTCTGAAATGAACGGAGATGGTTTTGGGAGTGAAGGTCTCTGCCGATGGAGGCCGGTTATGTGAATGAACTAGTTCAAGAGCTTTCCACTGAGTCAGAGTAGCGAAGATCGCTCTGTTTTAGGGTCTAACTGATAAACCAGGAAGTAGGTTACATCAGCACTCACCTTAAGTAATGGCTTTGTAAAGAGTTTATAGCTCGTCTGTTTCGGATGAATTGAAAGTGAAAGTAAACTTGTGAAATGGTAGCTTTCCTAGTATATCCTGCTGAATGTGTTTTGATGCACACCTCGACCGCATGAAGAAAAATAACATGCTGTATAATGTTTCACTTCCTATTTCTGCTGCAGAAAATATATGTAACCTTGTGCTTCCTTTTCTCTAAAATAGAAGAAAAAAACAAACATCCTCTGGTTATCTCTGCTTGTGGTGAAGGCAAACAGTCTCTGTCAGGTGTGGGTAGAGTCGCTGTGTTTTTTTGTGTTTTTTTTTTCCCCTCCAGTTTTTAGCCTTTTTATTTTCAGAGGTAGTTTTGATGCAGTTGCAAAAGGGTTTGGATGATTTTATGCCCTTTATCAGGTCAGTCTTTCTGCCGTTGTGCTGGAGGTTTCTAGAGATAAACGACGTTGAAGGAATAGTTGACAGAAGTTGATAAATGTCGTCATTTACTCACCTTAATGTTGTTCCAAACCTGTATGCCTTTGTTCCATTGAACACAAAAGATGTTAAACAAAATGTTCATGCTGGTCTTTTCAGTCAAAACAAATCATACAGTTTATTGAACCGGGCTGACAGTCTTCAAAAAGGTCAAAATGCACCACTTGTACATTATATTTTGTATTGAAACCACACGATAGCTTTGTGTGTGAGACAACTTTTTTTTACATTTTTTTTTTTATTTGTTTCTCAAAACTCTACACACAGCTCTCAAATCACTTTTATGTATCTTTTATGTTCTATTTTATTTATGTTCGTTCTACTGGTATATGGAATTTGGTATGAATTATGGAAAGTTAATTTAATAACTGCTTGAATTTTGGTCTGTTTGTTCCACAAAGCATTTGTTTGGCTTCAGAAGCTTGATTTGTATGGACCACTTTCATGATTTCTTTTTATGTATTTTGAGTTTTTTTGTTTGTGGAAAAAAAAAAAAAACTTATTCTTAACTACTATTCGGTAAAATTAAGAATATTTTGTAATCCAAATAAATAAATACAATAATAATAGTAGAATAAGAATGTTGTTAAGAAAATATTTAAAAACGTGAAGTAATTTTGCACATTTTATGCACTTATTAAAATGTATCTTTATTTCTTAAGAGTTTTGTCATTTTAGACCCAAATAAGATGCTTTCATTGTGTTGAGCAAAAGTTCTTATTTTGTGTTACACAAAAGAAAGTCATATAGGTTTGGACACTTAAGGGCGAGTAAATAAATGGAAAATCAAATTTTTTTTTTTCAAACTATCACGTGAAGAACCAACTGCATCACTATGCATTGGCATCCAGAGCCTTGCATTATAAACCCAATGCAGTGTGTAATAATGGTTTATTATGGAGCTGTGCTGGATGCATAAATGTGTCTCGCAGACGGAGAAGCGTGGTCTCATCTCTCTCGTGTGAGCTGGTGGCGCTCAGGCCGGTGAGTCACTCCTCTCTCCTCGCTCTGTTCTCGCATCCCTGGCTTCCCGGGTCTGACGTCACGTCTGTGTCGTCACAGCTGTAGCCTGCGGACGCTGGTTGGGAACATGTGTCCCCTCTGCCGGGGCACGGAGGATGAGAAGATGAACACGGATCGGGCCTCCCTGCAGGCCTGCCGCTTTTTATAGATCCAGCTAGTTAAACAGAGACACAGAGAGAGCTTGAAGAAGGATGCTGGATGTACAGCGATGAGAACACTAGTATCTTCAGCAGCTAAAAATGGTTTTAAGTCAGTTATTTCTATCTTTTGCTGTAGTGTGTCAGGAGGAAATATCGGTTTACATTTTCAAACATTCATTTAGCCATTAATTGTAATAATGCAGTGATATTTTTGCACTCCACACAGAGCTCTGATCATCATCAGTCTGTCTGTGATTACATGAAGAAACAGAACAAACTAGACAGACTGATGATGATCAGATCACATCTCTGTGTGGCTGTCGTCTCACTGCATTATTACAATTAATGGCAAAATGAATGTTTGGAAATGTAAACCGATATTTCCTCCTGACACACTACAGCAAAAGATAGAAATAACTGACTTAAAACCATTTTTTTTTTTGCTGGTGAAAATACTAGTGTTCTCATCATCATCATCACTGAATCTCTAAGAGCTTGTTGTTGTGCTTTAACCAGGAAGCCGCTATCTATAGATCAGGCCTTGTGTGTTTAAACCATTTTCACACTTGGTTTTGACTGCTTGGTTTGAAGCTGAGCTTAGAGCTGCATTGATTAATCGACATCAAACCCAAATCATGCGATTTTATAAAATTGCAAAGGCTGTGATTTCATTAAATATATCCATTGTGTGTTTTATGAATGAATGAGGCATTTATATAGCACTTTAATGTGTATTGCAATACACCCAAAGCGCTTTACAATCATGTGGGGGGTCTCTTCTCAACCACCACCAGTTTTAGAGTGAAGCGGTGTTTATTTACACATGAGCAGCTCGTGATCTGGTGTTTTCAGCGTCTCAAAGCATTTACAGTAAATGCTGCTTCACATGAACTTCATCTCCGTATCTGCTGTGAGTTTGAGTCGCTTTAATGTGCATTTGGAAACGCGATATGTGCCAAACGTTTTCCCATACTTGTAACAAGAAATTTGAAAATACCATAAATATTAATACTGTAATTTTACAGTTGCAATGCAAAATAAAATTATTATTTTAGTGAAATTACAGTATTTTAAATAGTATAATATTGTAGTAATATTAAAACTTCTTAGTAATACTACTTAAATATATATTTTTTTCAATTTCTAGTCTTTTACTTTTTCATTTTTAGTCATTTTATTTTGTTGTAGTAGTAGAAATAATAATAATAATCGTTTTTATTTAACATTAAATGTCTTATATAGCTTCTTGTTAATTGTATGACTTCCATTATTTATTCATGTTTCCACCGTGCTGCTTGCATGGTGTTATAAATACACAGAAAAATAAATAAATAGTATTTTTAGCCATATTGATGTAATCACAATTTTTTGCTAAATTTTGCAGCCCTACAAACAAGAACAGAAAACTGTTTACACTAGTGCGCTTTTGTTTTAAAGCAGTGTTTTAAAATGAAAAGGATCCTCGCCTACACTGGCGTTTTCACTGCGTTTCAGAAACATACTAATTCTATTTTCGAATACTTTTTAGGAAGGATAGTATGCGAATTGGGACGCAGCACATCTGTCCACGCTACACAAAACCGAAAACGCATGTCACATGACCATTCATGCAGGCACAACCATAGATATGTATAGGTAGATGCCCTATTATTTAGACTGCGTGCTTAGAGCGGTTGAATGGGGAATCTACCTTTGCATATCTATACACAGAGATACACTAAAAATGGAGAAGAGTTGGAGCATGCACATAAACCCAACATTTGATACGATACAAAATTTGTACGTATACGGGGCTTTAGTTTCTTTCTTTATCCATTTAATGCTTGGCTCCAAACTGTGGTATGATTGTCATCAGTGTGAGGAGCAGCAGCCGTTCACCGATGTCTCTTCGTAAACAAATCAGGATTAGAAAATGCCAGCTTCACTGTTTTATTCATGATTTTGTCCAGTTTACCAGCCTGTCTATGCAAGAAAACTTTCAAACCGCTTTCATACCAACCAAACAAGCTGAACTGTGGCGAGCAAAAGGGTTGATGTGGAAGCGTTTGTCTTTGCATTTTTCTTGCCGCTCTCTTCCTCTCACGTGTTTTTCAGTTCCTACTGTTTCTGATGACCTACATTGCATCCTCCGTTGCTGCGTGTGCAAGGGTGTCGCTTTCTTCCTTGCATCTTTTCATCTTCCTCCATTTGCTTCTTTGGCTGTTCTCGTCCTTGCGTGTCCTTCAGCGTGACCTTGGTGCATTTCTTCCAGTCTGAAAAGAATGTGCATATAATGTCCCAACAGCCTGACTGCTATCACTGAAATAAGTATTTTAGCCAATGGGAGAAACAAACTCTGCACAATTGGGTTTGCTGACTCGTTTTTGGAGGACAGCAGGGTTTTGGAAAAGGCATGTGTGGTTGAAGTTTGCAAAAGGACTGGAATAGCTTACATCACCTTTTTAGGGTTTGCATACTTAAATGCAGTGAGGAAAATGCAAATGAAGCGTGTGAGAGAGAGAGAGGGATTCCGATTGAAGCTTGTCTTTTCCTTGTATGGAGCAGGAATGGGCTTTAGTTGGATTAATGTAGTGTGATATCAGGCGTCCAGCAGGCTTCCCCTATATACCTCACAGATCAACGGTGCGTGTGTGTGAATCTACATGACTGCAGGATTTGAAGTGCTTCCTCTTCTGTCTGCACAATCCAGGCTCATTGGAAATACGTGCTTGTGGCAACATTTCTGCAACACGTTATTACGTAACTTACTGCACGTTTTGCGGCAATTTCAAAGTGAAATGTCTAGTGAGTGGCGCTAAAACGCACGTTCAATATGTGACTGTGGCACGTTTTTATTACGTTGCTTCAGGTACGTATTGCAGCAGTTCAGAATTGAAATGTCCGGTGAGTGTCGCTGAAAGGTTAATGCTCTTATTAGGGCTGTCAAAAATTTTATTTAAAATTAAAAATCCACATTTGCATTCAAATTTTAGGTGTGTGTTAAGGAGGCAGTCTTATCAGTGGCTCAAGAGATGCGATGACGATGTGTTTCATATTTCATACCATTTCACTCACGTCTCGCACAAAAAGGTCCCAATGTGCATACTGTCTATCCTAAATTCTATGTGATATTAGTAATTTTCCAATACTATTTAGGGAAGATAGGGTGGATAGTATGCACATTGGGACGCAGGAGGGTTTTAATTATAATTTGCTTATAAACATTATTTTAAAAAATATGCACTTTTTTTCACAGATAGTCATGCTATTTTATTGCTTTGAATAAACGGTCATTAGTAATATTTTGCTCTGTGGCCTCAGGAGAGAAGCCAAAAGCTTTGTTTTTCACCCTTACTGAAATTATGCACTTATGCAAGTGCAAAATTCGAATTGAGTTTTTCAGCCATTTTGACAGCCCTAGCTCTTATGTTGGAAAATAACATCCCCTACACCAGACACAACAATGTTATTGAATGCAAAAGTGATGCAAAAACACATCTGCTGATGCAACCCTGCTATTTTAACTTCCTTATATGCTGGTTTGAGCAGTTTTGTTGAACTGTGATTTCACAGGATTCGTATCGGAGCGCTTCACCGCACAAGTGCAACGCCATATCGGGTGAGCGACAGAGCAAACGTACAGTGTCAGTAAAACCATGCATATGAAGCTGGATATGTGACGCTAAGATTCAAAAGTAGCAGTTTTCAAATCTCACAGCATGTTGGAATTGTTTTGAAGTAGTAAGACAATACTGTGTGAAAATTCAGCTTTCTTAATCGAAGCTCTGGCCCTGCAAATCACAATTTGTGTGAAAATGAATAAAAGTGGTTGAGTTTTAGTGTTCATTTCAACTGGAAACTGCAGTGTTTTTTGAGTTCTGCAGCAATGTAGGAAGAGGCATGTATGGGTTGGTTCTGCAACGTATCGTGCAAAGTTTGGGTCTGGAAACTAAAAGGTCATTAAACTTACAAAGAGGGATTTGTTCCTGTAATTGGCATCTAAGTTCCTCTGGATAAGTGTCAACTAAATGACAAGAGTTTGCATGTACGTGTCCAGATAAATCCTGGCCTATTCTATGTAATTCTTACTAAATGACCTTGGAGGTCAAGATTTAATGTTGTACAGCAACCTGTTCTCTACCAATCGTGCTCGTGCTGTCCGAGACCGTCTGCGGTAAGATTAAGCTGCTGTGTGTAAAGAGCAGGGAAGGTTGTGCATGTGGTTGACCTGTAGTAGCCTTCTCACAGTCTTGAACGGATAAGATCGGACAAAATAATCTCCTGTAAAATCACTTCTGAGCTGTTCAGGGATCAGCCGTTTCTCAGAGTAAGACCATGCATTTTTTCCTAGTGCTTCTTTCTTTGTGGTTGTGATCTCTTTTGCATGAGGTTTTGGTCCTGATTAAATATTCAAATGCGTGTACTGAACTTTTGTTAGGCACGGAAAGCTGATCGGTTATTGGTTGAGCTGTTTATCATGCCTCATTCATTTTAAGTTAAAGGGGTAGTGCACCAAAAAAACGAAAAATCCCTCAAGTTGTACAAAACCTGTACGAGTTTCTTTATTCTGTTGAGCACAAAGAATGTTGGAAACCAAACCGTTGCTGATAGCCGTTGACTTCCATAGTATATTTTTCCATACTTCCCTTATTGTCCATTTAAGCATGAATTGCTGATGTTAATAAATCTGGTGGTGTAAACATGAAATTATTCTTTTCTCATTAAAAGTTTCTGGCTTGGCTTTGGATGCAAACTTCAAGGCAAGTCGCATTTAATTGTATAGTACTTTTATATAATACAGATTATTTCAAAGCAGCTTCACATTAACAAACAGGAAAATCACAGTATTACTGTTGTAGAATTTGTCAATTATGAAACGAATTAAATCTCAGTTCTACAGAAGACAATATTGTCATTATTCAGCTACGTTTAGTTCAGCGTCGATTCGATGTTGCAAAGGTAGTGTCATTATCCCGTTCAGTTCAGATTTTGTTCTGATCTGATATTGTTAGTGCAGATGAATGGATAAAAATACTGAATATGAACATTAATGCATTACAAAGCAAGCAGTGATGTTGGAAAGAAGATGAGTGAATGAGCAAGAGACTCTTTCGGCGTTTAAGGCATCTTTAAAATATTACTAATGTGCGACTATAGCTTAAGTTTCCAAAAGCAATTACATTTATCTAATAATTTAGTTCATCCAAAAGTGAAAATCAACCAATTACTAACCCTCATGACGTTCCAAACTCATAAGAGGATGTTTTTACTGTTGTAAAAAGTAAATTTGGTAAACAGATGCTCAAATTGATGCATTTGGACCAATGAGGTTTGAGCTTCTGTTTATCAGTGTTTGATGTGCTCTATGTGCGTTGATTGTTTATATGTGAATGAAAGCCTGAATTAAATCTGTTCATCATATCCAGCAATCATGTGTCTTTAGAACAGTTGGATTAAATGGCTCAACTCATGGATTTATTTTTTGAACTTTTTGAAGCATCACATTTTGGTGGAATGGACAGAAATCTCATTCAAAATACCTTCATTTGTCTTTCAAAGATGAACAAAAGTCACCCAGAAGTGAAAATGATTATTATTTATTCAACCTCATGTTGTTCCACGTTCTGTCTTGTGTCGACACACAATCCGATGCTTTGAAGATCAAGAACCAAACAACATTGGAGCCCATTGGTTTGGCAGTCAGTGGAAAGAATTAAAATGATGTTTGATGGATCGTTTGAAAATTCAATTTCAAATTGGATTTCAAGTAAGCATGGTAGTCAATAAATATTTGCTTGCCAAAACCAGTTTGATTAGTTCGTATCCTTATGCATAGCAGCCATAGTATCTGGGCCCTTTCATCTATGCGAGTCTGGTTAGTTTTTGCTTTCTCAGCAGCGTTGCATAATGGCTGTCTTTGCTATTTCTTGTTTCTTGATTTTCAGTGCCTTGTCCTTAGTCACCATCTGCAAGTCTGTGGGACTGGCACTCAATAGTATTAGGCATGCTGTACTTGGCTTAGGATTGGTTCATTGCACATGTGTGCTCTTCATGTCTCTGTGCATGTTACATGTTGCCGAGGCCCCCCGGAGGGAGCGCTGCATCATCTGAGCGTTATGTAAGCGTTAGCCAGCTGTGGAATGCACTTCAGCTAATGCCGGTGTAATCCAGCGCTGCTGATGGTGGTCGTGTAGAGATGGAGCTCCTCTCTTCAGTCTCCAGCTCTCATCCCAACCCTCTTCCCGAAGGATTAGAGCACAGATCCGTCCTCACCGAATACAGCCACCTCGCCATCATTTCTCACTGCATTGCTTCTAGTGATTTCGCATATCGTTGAATATAGAATATGCATGCTGTATTCATGTGACATCACAACATGAGGACATTACCGTATGACCGCCTGCTTTGTATACCAGTAATTTGGCCTGAACTGTGAACTGCACCAGTAGATGGAGGTGAGCTAGGCTAATTATAACAGAGCTCATGCGCTTATAGTCTTAAAGGTACAGTATAGCAAAAACAGCCTGATTCATTTAAAGATTGGCTACAAATGGGATGTTAACCTAATATTAGTTAATTGATTATTTTTATTTGTTTATGCAATAATGCATTTCTTTATAAATGTAATTAATTTATTTGTTTATGCATTATTAATGCATTTATGTATGTATTTATTCAAAACTAGTTTAATTCTGTCTGTTTGTTTATGCATTAATGCACTTCTTTATAAGTGCATTAATGCATTTATTAGCTTATCTATTTAAGCACAAATGCATTTATTTATGCATAAATGCATTACATTTACAAAGAAATGCATTAATGTATTTATTTTTTTCAAAAATAGTTTAATTGTTTATTTATGCATTAATGCATGTGTTTATAAGTGCATTAATGCATTTATCTATTTAAGCATAAATGCATTTATTTATTCATGCATTCGTGTGTTTTTACTTGGTTTACTGGGTTTTAGGTGGTTGCTTAATTCCTTAGCAAGTACTAAACTGATTGACCCTTCTCTAAGTCCTACCTACCAATTATCCAATCATACCTTAGTAACTGTTGCTGTCTGTGATTTTTATCAAGCTTTTGTGCTACTCTTGTGTCCCCCCTTTTTTCAATCTTTAAACCAGTAGTTGAATCTGTAAATTTCACCGTAAACAAGTGGAGCATTATTAAAAACCTCTGTATTTGTTCCAAACTACATGTAATGTTAACAACACTTTCAACAATTCTGTATGTATTCGGATCACTGCCAGCGTTTCAAGATTCCCAGTGCATTGGTTCATTGTGGAAACATTGTACTGTTTAGTTATAGATGAGGCGTTTAACTATTCGGGTGACTATGAGAAATTTTCTTTCAAGAAAAACGGATTAAAATGCTTTGAGATGTCATTTCAGCCCACGTGAACATCATATCTGTAATGTGTAGTAATATACTTTTGGTGTAAGACACTGAACACAAGTGGGTGTGTTAAAGCAGTGTAATAGCGTTTGGTTTGGCCTCACGAACACAGCCTGCCCTGCCCGGGCATGCAGAGACGCCGTGTTCAGGCTCAGCTTGTTTTGCTGTTGAGGCTTATATCCACACGGTCTCTTGTGCTTCTCTCAGCCACCTGCCGGAGAGGAACAGTGAGGCTGGGCTGATTGGCTGGCAGTGGGGCATGGGAGGTCATTAGCCTTCGCTCTTTCACAACACACTTTTCACAACTGGCTCAGTTTGTACAGCTTCAAAGGCCTTTCAGGCTGCTGCACGTTCCCAGATTGCTGCTTTGCTTTCAACGAATGACCTTCAGCTGTGCGGTACCGAGAGCATAAATGCCACTGATTAGGCTAACTATATCGTTCACATCCAGATCCTGGCTCTCTCGGATACACTGCAGTGAATCACTCACGGCTGGCATTGCATTTGGATTTTCTTGTATTGAAATGTCAGTCAAAGTGAAATCCGACCCAAGTGCCAGGATCAGACCGGCAGCTTCACAAGCAGACTTTGAGACACTGGTCATGTTTGGATTTAAATGCTAGCGTACTGCATATTGCACTGGGAATACTATATACATGCGCGCACACACACACACACAGACACACACACACACACATATATATGTGTGTTTGTTTGTGTAAATGGATTTTAGTTGCTCTGTATTTATTATATTATTAATAATTAACAATTAAAAATACATTTAATTTAGTAAGAGCTGTATTCTAGCTTTCATTAAGGAAATGTAAACAAAAATTACATTTATAAACATGTTTTATATATTAATTACTACAATATATTAATTAATGACATTATAAATAACTGTTTTTAAAAAATTGTTTAATTCAGTAAATAAAAAAAATTAAATTGCATCTATAAACATGTTTTGAATGTAACGTGTCAATATAATTAATTACTATATATTATTAATATTTGCTCATTTATATTATATATTAAATTGTATTTAATAATAATAATAATCATCATAACATTTTTAATGTTATTAAATTGTATTACATATTAAGTAACTAATTAAAAAAATATATATGAATGCTGCTTTTTTATTTAAATGAGTACCATCTAGTTCTCATTTCTGGAACAAAAATGTTCCTTTTTAGTCCAATTTTGTCTTAAAAAAAAAAAAAAAAAAAAGTTTGATTAGTTAATGGAAGACGAAAGATCTGGGTTAATTTATCACATTTGAAAGAGAAGGTCAGGTTGTGTGCGTTGCATTATGGGATGGTGGGTTGTATAATGCAGAAGTGGTAAAGGCTGAGAAATGTCCAGCTTGTGTTGAATCTGCTGTGAGACGGCGCTGATCCAGCAGATGGAGCTGAAACACTAATGCTTTGCTCTCGAGCCACAAGCTTCCAGACAACGCTTTGGTATTGCTGTGTGCGGTATATGAGCATAAATGTTAAGAAAATATGCACTAGTTTGACTAATTGGTTACTTCTGTCCATAACGAGTGCATATTTTAATGTAGATTAATAAAACATGTCAATTGAAGTTCAGTTGCCTTTAAGTGTATTTTCAAGAAAGCAAAGTGTTGATGAAAGGCCTTTAGCTCTTCCGCTGCGGGTTCGGACACAATCTAGGGTTTGTGGAGACAGTAAGTGGGTGAAACAGGGAGGACCGTGCGGTGCAATGAGAGCAACGTTTAATACGATGCATTAACGCTCTGCCGAGATGAAGTAAAGGCTTCATTAATATTTCAGTCAGGGTCATCTGAGGCTGCGTCCGCTCTCTTCATCTTCAGATGAAATGCAGCACGTACAGATTCAGATCCTATCATCTCTGAGATTCATAATGCGGAGGGATCAGATGAAGCAGAAGTTCACCGTGGAGCCGCTGACCTCTCATGATGTCATCAAAGAGGGTCAGAGCGTTGTATCTGTGGCCAGTGTGACCAGTCAGCCCTCGATAACACCAATGCAGAGCATCTTTTCTGCTTAGATTTTCAGATGCATTTTTGTTTCTGCCGTCAGTGTTCATATTGATCATGCACTAAACACACTCTGGAAGCTGCAATGTTTCAGAATATAATTTTTGTCCATATTCACCGATAATCAGATATGATGAAGAGTGGATGCCAGTAACATCAAATAATGCAAGTCTTTCTTTCTGTCTTTCTGTCTTGATTCTTCTTCGTTTTCTAAATGCCTGATTATGAGATTATGCTCCTGAAAATACTGTTGAAGTTTCCGTCTCCTAATTCTCAACATTATAATAAATATTAGTATCAATATAAATGCACAAAATTATTATTAATTATAATTGTCATATTTTTATGAACCATTCATGTTTACTAAATATCTGTTTATTCTTATTAATAAAAAACATCATGATGATTATAATAATAATAACAATAATATATAAATTATATTAAATATTATACATTTATTATTTGTTATTAAATTGAATGTTTATTTATTTAATTTATTTATTTATTTGTGAACCATTATTTTAAGACTACTTAATGCCTGATTATATGCTCAAAAAAATAATGCTAAAGTGGTGGACTCCTTCTTCCCAGTACTGGTATATAATAAATATTAAAAACAATATTTATTTATTTATTTATTTATTATCATCATCATCATCATCATCATCATCATCATTATTATTATTTTTTTTTTCAGAATTATTCCTCTAAGCATCCTAAATGTCTGATTATATGAGATTATGCTTGTGAAAATAGTGCTAATGTCTGTCTAATAATTCCTTGCCTAATAATAAGTATTATTATTATTATTATTATCATCATCATCATCTGAAAGCTTCCTAAATGCCTTATTTCTCTGCAATATAATAATGAATATTAATAGCATTCTGGGTTTGTTTATTTTAAACTGTTTCAATCAGCGATTACTTTGCACATTTCTGCCTTCTGCGTGTGCGTGTGTGCGCCTGCGTGTGTGCCTGCGTGTGCGTGTGTGTGTGTGCTACCCAAATCCTCTGTTGTTTTCCAGGGTGGGATTCATTAGCATGGCTCTATTTTTGGAATCTGTGTCATGGTAAACTGAGAATGAGATAGATGTGCTGCAGATTTGATTTATCTTTGATTTAGTCACATTGTGCCCGAGATCGTCTTCTAGCATTTCTTGCTCCGTAACCAATCAGGACTCTCCCGAGAGCGAGTCGAGTCTAGCACGTCCTCACATTCCCGTTCGGGATGAACTGATGCTAAAATTTGCAGTGTTTGGTTTTATAGCGCAGGCTGGTCTGGGTGGAGCTGCTCGGAGTCCACACCTCCAAAACAAACCTCATGAACGCACTACTGTAGTGTCTCCAATTCAAGCACCAGCATTGCCTTTTAGGAAGACTTAGGCTTTAGAAAGCGCTGAAACGGTTATTTTCGTCACGCACGCAAGGGCAGTGAAGGGTTAAGAGACGGCCTCGTCTATTTCTGTCTCGGATCAGTCGGCCTTGCTCACAATTAGTGGCTAATGAAATGCTAATGAAAGGGAAATGGATTGTGGCTCAGAAAGCAGAAGCACCAATCCATGACATTTGAGCAATGTTTAGCTTTTCATAAAGATATCCGCAGAGTCTGAGCGGTGAAGGTTTGCCTCACTGTGCGCAAGTACACTTCAGCTAACTTTTAGAAAGAGTACTTTATTACGGAGGTAATATTCTTTAAAAGAATATAGTGCTTAAGTGTGAACTGTTATAGTTGAACTTGTCCTTTTTTGACCCACATTGTCTTTGAAATATGGTTAAAGTTGCTGCTGAATGTACTGACAAGCATTTATGATCAACTAAAATATACTTTTCTAAATGTCATTTCTATTGAAACTTCTGTCATGTATTTAAATATATTTACACATTAGTAATAGTTGAAATTGTTCAAATATTAAATTAAATGCAATATCTAACAACACACTACTAAGTACTTTACATGTGCTTTAGTATGTTAGTCAACAATAAATCTAAATAAGTGTACTTCTTGAAAGCATGACAAAAGATTATTAAAACTATGACTTAAAATGTTCTTCAATGTTTTAATTTGACATGATTACAAAGTGCACTTTTTAAAGTCTACTTAAGTGTGTTAAGAGGGAGCCATTCTCTTCAAGTGCACTTGAATGGCCTTTTAGTTCATTAATATTGCATTATCTGCAAGTCGTTTTTTTGAAGTACACTACAAGTGCACATTGAATATAATTAAGCACACTACTTTTTCACAAGGATAAATGAGATTAACAATCTTAATTGGATTGTTTATCTCAGCTGTGTTTCTTTGGAGTGAGTATAAATACACATTAGACTGTCAGACGTAACAGAAACCACTGCTTTGCTGACTTTCTGTACCATTTATTCATTATCCATTTTTTTTTTTTTTTTTTTGGTGGTTTTATTTTATTATCTAAAAGAGTAGAAAAACTCTTTAATGTGTTTAATCTTATCAAAACATTGTTATCTGCAAGCTCTGGAAAACCTTTTCTGGTGAAATGAAGTTCAGAAGGTCGGGATCTTACTCTGATCAGGTAAGGTTTGGTAAAAGCGCTGTAATGCAGTGCAGATGCTGAAATCCCAGTTGTTTTGCATTAGCGAACTGTAAAGTATGTCAGGGTTGCATGGCGTGAGACCTTCCACGCGTAGCTCCTGCTTGGCCATTGTTTTGCCGCTGCGCTGATGGACATTGCAAGTATCAGACGGTTGCATAACATCCTTTTGAGATGCTCTGATGGGCTGCCAATGGACAGTGAAGGATCTCTGCAGGAAACTTTCTCTTTATGCACTTGTGTTTTCTCTGACAGGGTTTTAACCCGCCGCTGCTCAAGAGGCGCATGCCGTATCGACAGTAATTCTTCCTTTATGTGGTTTGTGTTGAGTCTTCAGTGTGACGTCCGAGTGCTTCGGTGTCAGTTACCCACACAGAAGGAGAGATGTGAGACTGAGCTGGTGACTTGAGAAACGTGATGTTCTTGTACACGGGGGGTGTACTGATAAGAGTCACGTTCTGTTAGGAAAAGCACAGATCCACTCTTTCGTTCATTCACTACTATGTTCTCCAAGGCTGCATTTATTTGACTAAAAATACAGAAAAATACAATAATATTGTGAAATAGTTTTACAATTCAAAGTAGCTGTTTTCTATGTGAATATGTGTTAAACTGTAATTTATTTCTGTGATGCACAGCTGAATTTTCAGCATCATTACTCCAGTCTTCAGTATCACATGATCCTTCAGAAATCATTTGATTGCTGCTCAAGAAACATTTCTGATTATTATCAATGTCGTGTTGTCCAATATTTTTGGTGGAAACTGCATTTTATTTTTCAGGATTGACGGATGAATAGAAAAAGAACAGCATTTATTTGAAACAGAAATATTTTGTCAATTTGATCAATTTAATGCATCCTTGATGAATATGTTTTTTAAACTACCGACACCAAACTTTTAAAAGGTATTGTATGAACTTTAAAAAGGTAGTATCATGTAAATTATTTTTACTACATGAAAGCATCAGTTTTAGTTCGGCTTTAGAGTCTGTTTGATACAAGTGTCCAAAAAATGCTTTTTGCGTATCATGCAAATATGAAAACCTAAAACGCACAACAATGTGGTGATATATCATTCATGCTGTGATCCACAGAAATCTCAGTTTGTGATCAGCAGCATTTAATAGTTTGGAAACACTGGCCTGACGATTTCAGTGAAACCAGTTTAGTCCAAGTGAACTTGAGCTTGGAATGAGGTTTGAGCTGATTTATTAAAGTGAAACCGACTCAGGTGCAGCAGCTTCATCTCCTCCAGCGAGCCATTCTTTTCCCAGGCAGCACACAGAAACCGTTTCATTAACAATAATACAGTATTTGAGGAAGCACATAAACACAGGAAAGCCATTCGTTTTCATGCGAGAGACTCGGGAAATGGCTCGGCGGAGGTCAAACAATGCATCGGCACATTCCTGCTATTCTTTTTCTTAAGTAACAGGAAGAAGTGAAAGTACAAACCCTCAAAAGACAAACTTTAACCCCTGAATATTCCCACTGCACTCTGTAAGCATTAGGCTATATAACAATGTGACAAACATTAGTTCCGAAGTTCAAAGTGCAGATTCTCAATATGACTTTTGTTCCCAGGATGCATATTGCTGTCCATTAATGGTTATATGTTGACGACTTCACGTCTCGGTCAAGTGCATGTTAATCTTCATGGTTTAGGCCTCCTTATCAGCAGCAGCAGACAAGAGAGGAGCTTATCCAGAAACCACAGCCGTAACTTCAGCTCGTTTCACTCGATGGCTGTGAGGCTCTCGCACGTATAGCTGGGTGGGCAGATAAATAGGAAAAGCCGTTGTTCATGTTCATGCGAGGAATGATCTGAGAGGTTCTCAAATGGCGAACGCAGAAGAAGATCCGCCGGTTGATTCCGAGAGCCTCGAAAACCCTCACGGTCTTCTGTGGATGCTCTTCTACAGGTACTCGCTTCTTCTGAGGCAATCAAACCATTATCATATTCAATGTATAGAGATCTACACTGCGTTGCTTGCAAAGGAGAACTTGACAAGCCTGTTGTATTTCTGGGATCAGCTCAGATGGACTCCACCCTGACCTATTTTGAGTATTTCTAACGTCATTTCTTAGAGGAGTATTTTCACAAGTCCGCTTGTATAATTGGGGAGTAACACAAGTATAGGGACTGATTCTCACTGCTAACTAGTTGCTTATTAGCATGCCTGTTATTGACATATTGGCTGTTTATTAGTTCTTATGAAGCACGTATTCTACATGAACTTATTCTGCATCCCTAATCATAGCCAATACTTAACAACTACCTTACTAACTATTAATAAGCAGCAAATTAGGAGTGTATTGAGGCAAAAGTCGTAGTTAATGGTTTGTTAATAGCGAGAATTGGACCTTAAAATAAAGTGTGACCGGGAGTTGTTTACAAACAAATTACATGTTTATTTACTCAACTTATGCCGAGTTCACGCTGCACGATTTTAGCCCGATTTTTTTTTTTTTTTTTTTTTCACTCGCCGACAGGTTTTGCGAAATCGCTGACAAATGCCAGGTACAAGAAGATAAATAGAATTTAATTAAACTAATCATAAAAAGGAGTTAGGGTTTTCCTGTAAATAATATTCTTCTATAAAGGACAAAATATTTGTTGCATTTTTGCAAATTTAAAATACAAATTTAAGGTACAAATTTATTTTTTTGTTAAAAATCTAATAGCATGAAAACTCTGGACATGTTTCATACTTTGTTTATAATTTATGCCATTGTCACTAAAACTATGATAACTTTTCTGAACACATTTAACTTTTGTTTCACAGAAAAAAAATTACACTGTCCTTAAGGGGGGTGTTTTCCCCCACTCTACCCTGTCTCGGTCTCGTATAAGATGCATTTGGTTGAGTTACGCTGCAGTAAAGCGCTTCATTGTAGTACTACGGTGATTATTTCTTTAGCTCGCAGCGCGAGCAGTACAAACAACAATGCATAATATTTATAGCTATCACTGGGACTGTCATATACATAACATTATAATGAAAACACTATTATAATAAAACGCTGTGAATTTTTAGAGTTTAGTTGCCGTGTTTCTGCACGTTATTGCATGAAGAACACGTCTACAAAAGGAGTTCCATTTATTCAGGGCCGCGCAGACACGTTCACTTATGCTTTCGGGGTGTTTTGTGTAGATAGCCTATAAGTCGTAATATAAACGTTGTGTTGTATAAATAACAAAGCGTATTCTATACGAGATAAATCTGATGAGTTAAATCCCATTGATTTAAAAACCCACCATCAAAGTGCTTCATTCTACTGGTCATCTTCAGCACCTTGGCTCCAAAACCGTGAACCGAACCGTGGCATTGGAGTATTGTTACCCTAGTCATGTGACCGATCATGACGCAGCAGAGCTGAATATAATCACTATTTGAGAGCCGTGGCTAAAATTATCCATGATTAATGGAATAAATAAGTATTTTTCTTACAAAAATATTGGCTCAGAATAGGGCTGGGTGATAAGCAACACTCTTAAAGGAACGCGCAGATTTTTACAAAGCTCATCGATTGGCCAGCTATCCAGTGCGCTGTGATTGGTCGAATACCTCAAGCGTGAGACGGAAATGTTACGCCCCTCACCGCATTGTGATGCCGTGTCCCGGCGCGACGACACAAAAACAATAAAACCCATTATAAACGAGGAATTTGTTGCATCCAGTGGGGACATAATTACTGATTATAATGACTTATACTGTCTTTTAAAAAAAAAACATTACCATGTCTGCATTTGTGATCGGAGAAATGACAAACAAGCACTACTCTACACAGCTCAAAATTTGCGTTTGAATAGTCAATGGAAAATTCTTTAAATATGAAAACATACTTACAGGCTGTGAGTCAGAAGCGCCAGACTTTCCTTGCAAAGTTGGAATTGCCCCACTGTATAGAAACAGCATTGTAGGCTACTCCCAGGTTCAGGAAATAGTCCTCCGTTAAAATGCACTGCACACACTCTAATATTTGGGTTGAACTGTTCTGGAACAGTGTTGTAAAAAAACACTGATTTCTAGTGGTGTCCTATTTTGGAAGCCCAAACAAAGTAGTTCCGCTTTCACAACGAAACACAGCGTCACATGGTGCTGGTGGCAGTAACAACACTACAGCGAGAATAAAAATCACGCCCTCTTTTATTGCGTATTCATTTGGGTGGTGTTTTGCAAATCTTTGACGTAGACATGGGGGCGTGTTTGTTTGAGCCGTTTTAGGGGGGCGTGGCAGAGTCTTAACTTTTATAAAGCATATCTCTTTGGTTTTGAGACTTGGATCTTATCTGGATCTTATCTATGCACAAACAGCTTGTAACACTCCAAAGAGAAAGGAAAACTTGAAATCGCATCATATGACAACTTTACTAAATAAATGTGCTTCACGATGCCATAGAAGAACCTTTTTGTCTAAATGGTTCTATGAAGAACCTTTAACATCTGAAGAACCTTTGTGTTTCACAAAAGGTTCTTTGTGGCGAAATAATTATAAAAAGGTAAGAAAGAGATGGTTCTTTAAAGAACCTTTGACTGAATGGTTCTTTGTGGAACCAAAAATGGTTCTTCTATGGCATCGCTGTGAAGAACCTTTTTAAAGCACCTTTATTTTTAAGAGTGAGTATCACATCAAGTTTGTAATACGATTTCTGTGGATAACAAAAAATAAATAAATTAAAATGACATTTTGACTGGATATGGATGAATGTAAGAGCAGAAATAAAGGCAACAGCAGTCAGTGCATGCCTCTAATAATCTGCGTGTTCTGCATGTGAATGAGTGCCATAGTTTCATCTAAACACGCAACGCTTCTCAATATATGAGACATGAACACATGAACTTCATCTCCAGAGCTGCTCTGAGAGTCACTTCAGCAGATTTACTCACAACTGCCGTCAAACACACGCTGAAACTCAGATCTTCACCACAAACCACCAAAATAAAAGTTCAGTTTACCTTAAAACTGTCAGAAATACATTACTATTGTATACTAAACTGTATTTAGTAAAACAAAGTAAAAATATTATTTTCAAAGCCATACAGCCAAGATGTTTTCATTTTTTTTTTTTTTTTATTTATACAGTTCTATTGTGCAGCAGCTTTTTTGACCAAAAATAAATAAATAAAATGCAATGTTTTGTTGCAATTTAATTGTTGTATTTTTATTTGTTTGCATTTAAGTTTGAATTAATTTAACTAGACACCATTTTTGATGAAACATTTGTATTAAATCATGAAAAACAGAATTTAGGATAAAAAAATGGATTTCATGGGATGCTAAATTAAAAGGTATCTTGCGGAGATCTCTGTGGAGTTATGAACAGACAAATTAAAGTTATATACATTTATTCTCAAGGTCTAACAAACTTATGGAAGTCATTTCCTTCACCATTAACAGTGAATTAATATTGTGATAAATACTGATATCATATGATATAAATAAATATTGTGATATTGTTGGCCATATCACACAGCCCTAGTTCAGAAGACCTTTTTTGTCCTTGTTCTGCTCTGAGGTAAAAGTGATCTAACATCCTAATGAAATGTGGTTGGTATGACATGTTGGTGACTTAAATTTATGTATATTTTTGTCTTTTATCTGTTCTGGTATTTCATGCCCTGGAGAGATTGTATTGGTCAACAGAGTTAAGGTGTGGTCACTTTTACTATTGTTTAACAATATTTTGTGGGTGAATTGCAGTGTATAAATTCGGTGCGAGAGTGAACGATCTCCACACAGTTTTGCAGCGGGTTCAAGCTGCTTGGTTTGAAAGTGACTTCTATGTGATCTGTGCTTCATGCATCGCCAAGCTATTAAAAAAGCCCCCTATTTTGCCCACAAAGTTTCACCTAAACATTGCTGATGTGACCACATCTTTAGAAGTAAAGATCCTTTGTCACGTGTGTGTGTGTGTGTATATGTGTAGATATATAAGATATTTTAGTCCTCTGAGGTAAAATAAAAACGGGGCCAATCTTAAATTCCTACAGCATTGAGTATACTAAGAAAGCATTCACCACGCCGCGGCATCTACACGTTTGCGTCACTGCTTTCGCAAGCTGCTCTTTCATTTTCTCTCACCTGTAGAGGCCATGAAAGCCTCCTCTGTCTGCCTCCCTGCCCTGGTTTTTTGCCCTCCTGGACAAACGCAGCCTGTGAAGGCTCGGCGTCAGGCCCCTGTCCCGTCCCGCTCACACAGGCCTCATTATTTCACCACTCCCACCCACAACCTGACGTCCATGCCTCATTTTAGAAAGCACTTTTTCCACTCTCTTTTTCCAGCATTTATTTCAGGCTGACCTTTTAAGGCTTATGCAGTAATAATTGAAGGCTGACGCTAGTGTTTGGATTGAAAGCAGCAGCCAGTATATTAACGGCGCTGAACACTTTTAGCATTTTGACCTTCTAAAAATAAGCTGACGGCTATGTATGCTGGTGACTTTAATGCATATACTGTATATATAAATATAGTGGGTATGCATGCTTATTTTTATTTTATATATTAGCAGAAAAGCTAAAGAGGGCCCATGCATGGAGCCAGAGAGGCTGTGAGTCTCTAGCATGCGTTTGTCTGTCTTGGCATGCTGTTAGATGACTAAAATACTAGTCCCGGGGCCAGACCGGCCCTTCTAGCTTTCCAGTGTCGAGTCTGAACATGCCTTCAAGCTCTGCAGGAAAATTCCAGCTTGATGTTCCACTGTAAATTACATTGTCATAACACGAATTGCTGCACAATAGCAGCTTCCAGTACGTTACGACTTCGTCAAAACATGCGGTGAAGCAACCTGTAAAGGAAATGATTCAGTGGTAGTTGACACATCAAGCGGTTATAGCGGTGTCATGCATCGTAATCAATATAGAGGTATTTTTAAATAAACATTTTGTTAATTCTTCTGCTAATACGCATTCATTTTATGACCATATCAGTGCAACTGATATACTGTATTATAGTTTTTGTTAATATTCAATTAAAATTAAATGTAATTTAAAGTTTTAATAATCATGACATGTTTTTGTGTTTAAGTTTTAATTGTTAGCTTTAGTTTATTTACTAATGAATTAGTAAATATTATTTATTTACTAAATATTTGATTTTTTTCAGTTATTTTTTGTTGTTGTTTAAGTAATGTTTTAGTAGTTTATTATTATTATTATTATTATTATTATTATTATTATTATTTGTGCGGATTATTATAAATTAACTTATAAAGGGAAAAAAATAATTTCTAAATTGTGACCATGCACTTATAATAATATAAAGTAATAATTTCCCTTATACATCCTTTAATTGAACTTGGCACAACTTTTTTTGTAAACATTGTTACTGATACAATATATACTGTAAGATGTGCTTATGTGTGTGTGTGTGTATATATATGTATGTATGTGTACAGTCGTGGCCAAAAGTTTTGAGAATTACATAAATATTAGTTTTCACAAAGTTTGCTGCTAAACTGCTTTTAGATATTTATTTCAGTTGTTTCTGTGATGTACTGAAATATAATTACAAGCACTTCATACGTTTCAAAGGCTTTTATCGACAATTACATGACATTTATACAAAGAGTCAGTATTTGCAGTGTTGGCCGTTCTTATTCAGGACCTCTGCAATTCGACTGGGCATGCTCTCAATCAACTTCTGGGCCAAATCCTGACTGATAGCAACCCATTCTTTCATAATCACTTCTTGGAGTTTGTCAGAATTAGTGGGTTTTTGTTTGTCCACCCGCCTCTTGAGGATTGACCACAAGTTCTCAATGGGATTAAGATCTGGGGAGTTTCCAGGCCATGGACCCAAAATTTCAACGTTCTGGTCCCCGAGCCACTTAGTTTAGCCACTTTTGCCTTATGGCATGGTGCTCCATCGTGCTGGAAAATGCATTGTTCTTCACCAAACTGTTGTTGGAAGAAGTTGCTGTTGGAGGGTGTTTTGGTACCATTCTTTATTCATGGCTGTGTTTTTGGGCAGAATTGTGAGTGAGCCCACTCCCTCAGATGGGAAGCAACCCCACACATGAATGGTCTCAGGATGCTTTACTGTTGGCATGACACAGGACTGATGGTAGCGCTCACCTTTTCTTCTCCTGACAAGCCTTTTTCCAGATGCCCCAAACAATCGGAAAGGGGCTTCATCGGAGAATATGACTTTGCCCCAGTCCTCAGCAGTCCATTCACGATACTTTCTGCAGAAGATCAATCTGTCCCTGATGTTTTTTTTGGAGAGAAGTGGCTTCTTTGCTGCCCTTCTTGACACCAGGCCATCTTCCAAAAGTCTTCGCCTCACTGTGCACGCAGATGCTCTCACACCTGCCTGCTGCCATTCCTGAGCAAGCTCTGCACTGGTGGCACTCCGATCCCGCAGCTGAATCCTCTTTAGTAGACGATCCTGGCACTTGCTGGACTTTCTTGGACGCTCTGAATCTTTCTTTACAAGAATTGAACCTCTTTCCTTGAAGTTGCTGATGATCCTATAAATTGTTGATTTAGGTGCAATCTTAGTAGCCACAATATCCTTGCCTGTGAAGCCATTTTTATGCAACGCAATGATGGCTGCACGCGTTTCTTTGCAGGTCACCATGGTTAACAATGGAAGAACAAAGATTTGAAGCATCACCCTCCTTTTAACATGTCAAGTCTGCCATTCTAACCCAATCAGCCTGACATAATGATCTCCAGCCTTGTGCTCGTCAACATTCTCACCTGAGTTAACAAGACGATTACTGAAATGATCTCAGCAGGTCCTTTAATGACAGCAATGAAATGCAGTGGAAAGGTTTTTTTGGGATTAAGTTAATTTTCATGGCAAAGAAGGACTATGCAATTCATCTGATCACTCTTCATAACATTCTGGAGTATATGCAAATTGCTATTATAAAAACTTAAGCAGCAACTTTTCCAATTTCCAATATTTATGTGATTCTCAAAACTTTTGGCCACGACTGTATATATGTGACCCTGGAGCACAAAACCAGTCTTAAGTCGCTGGGGTATATTTGTAGCAATAGCCAAAAATACATTATATGGGTCAAAATTATCCATTTTTATTTTATTTGACTGGATATTAAGTAAAGATCATGTTCCATGAAGATATTTTGTACATTTATTACCGTAAATATATAAAACTTTCATTTTTGATTAGTAATATGCATTGCTAAGAACTTAATTTGGACAATTTTAAAGGCAATTTTCTCTATTTTTATTGTTATTTTTTTTATTTATTTATTTTATTTTTTTGCACCCTCAGATTCCAGATATTCATATAGTTGTATCTTGGCCAAATATTGTCCAAATATTGCCTAACAAACCACACATCAATGGAAAGCTTATTTATTCAGCTTTCAGATGATGCATAAATCTCAATTTAAAAAAAAATGACACTTAAAACTGTTTTTATACATGTATGTGTATATATTATCTATTTAAGTTATAAAAATGCCAGGCAAAGTGCTTTTAGAATCTTTAATAAATTAATGAAATAGTTTAGTCTTGGAATGGTAGAAAAATGAGGTTTCCAGTGAGGAGAAAGCTTTGCATCTTTAGATACCTGATGAATATAGTGGAAAAGCATATGCATATATGCATTATATTATTCCAGTAGAACTACAGGCATCCTATCTGTTAGTTCCCCAGTGCGAGTTATTGCTGTGCCGGTGTTTGGGGGGAAATCCAGTTCTACTGTCTGTGTGAGAGGCACATGCATGAGGTTTCTTACATTCCAAATATTGCGCCTTGGCCCCTCCCATCAGTTCTGCGATTGGCCAGAAGTTCAGCTGCAGGAGAAGCACAGCAGAGCAATGCTGCTGCAAACCCTGGGTTCGCTTGATCAGAATCTATGATCGCGTTCAAAGCGGGCGTCTGGAAACATGGTCGGAGATGACAGCGCGCTCGTGCAGAGATCCCCAAAAAACGGATTAAGCTGTAAAATGGTCCTTCAGGCGGTTGGCAAAGTGCTGAGGTATCGTTATCCGTCTCCTGTGCTCCTCTACTGATGGCAATGTTTTCTCGCTCAAGTTCTTCTTGTATGCGACGGAATGGAACTTAACACTAACTTTAATTGTTAGCAGCGCACCTTTATAGTTCGTGTGATTTGCATGGTTGCCAGGTTTCGTCAAGCTGTAATGATATATTATCTTTCCCCGCGGGGCTCATATAGATAAGTTATTATTAGACTGAATTGCGGCGCGGTTATTTCTGTGTCAGTGGACCAGAAGGTGCACCGGTATTTGTATTCACCATATAGGCGGTTTATATATATATATATATAAATTACCCCTAAAGTGCCCCAAAAAAGTTATTTATATGATACGATATTTATTCGAAGTCCATCTAGTGATGATTTTACTACCGCTTTGTTGACCTGTTGCTGTCAGATACCTGCGTTCACTGTTTGTTGTTGAAAGTGTAGCTAATATGAATATAGACTTTTATATTTATATAATGCATTGAATCAGTAACAACTTACAAAAAGCACCATGTGAAAATTAAATGATGAGATTTTATATGGATAGAAATATATAACACTGAATATAATTTTCTTTGCACCCTTCACACATTACATTGTATAGAGAAAGCACTATATGGTGCATAGAGCAATGAATATATTTATATATTTCTTTTTTATATATATATATATTTTAGTCATTTGTCCCATTGTCAATCAGTTAGAATAATTGTTGTTGACATTAGTGTTTTTTTGTTAGTTTTTTTTCCCCCCTGTTATGTGTGTGTGTGTGTGTGTGTGTGTTTTGTGAATAAGTTGTATGTTGTACCAGTAGCGGAGACAAAAAGACAAATTTCCTTGACAATGGATTATAGAGTTTTAAAAAATAAAATAAATATTAGCATTACAAATAGCTGCTTTATTTTATTTATTATTATGAATTATTATTATTATTATTTTTTTCCATGTAGTTTCAGACTTTTGGACCCCACTGTATATAAGATATAATATGCGTATGGAAGCAGTCCCCCGAAAGCAGTATAGGTTTTGAGACGCATCCAAATGTTTTATTTGTTACATAGTTGGCACTTTTTATCCAGAGCGCAGTTTAATCACTAAGTGTGGGCTGTGTGTTTTCCAGATTACAATGGAAGCTAATTTGTTGTTGATTAATGCTCAGGTCCACTGCTTTAGTGAATAAGTGAACAGGTACAGTCTGTCTCAGGGTCTGGGGTCATTCGGTGGCTTCAGGCGAGATGTAAAGTGACCGACTGAAAGAAGAGAGCTCTTCCTGTCTGTCAGTTAATCATTTAACAAACGCATTGTGTGCAGCTGCAATGAGCACTGATCGCATACAGCGCGTTTGCTGCGGATTTCAGAGATTATCATGGCCAGCCGTAACTATATGCTTGTGCTGTCATTTTACAGCATATTTCTTTAAGAAGCATTATATATGTAAGTGTTGGTAAATTGTCTATCAGATAACTCTATTATTGCATACTTGATAAATGCAAGTGTGATGGTGTTTGCAGTGCATTTGTGAGAAGAGTCCAAGTAGTTATCTGCCTTTAAATAAGTTGCTGCCAGAAAGTTTATGTATAGTTGTTTATGGACTTGCATTTATTATCATTATAGCATTATTCCATACCAAGAATGCCAAAATTTGCATGAACTTTAAACGTCTGGATTTGTGATTTAATGCACAGCTTTGCAGGTGAAATAAACCACTGCTCTTTTATAGCCGTATACTATAGCATCAGCCTCAAGCTGACATCCATCTAATTTTAGTCTCTTGAAAAACAGTCTTGGCGTTCCTGCGTTCCCACAGACTGTGGCTTTTCAGAGAAAGGACTAATTTGATGTTTCTATAATAGTCTTTTAAATGGCACTTTTCGGGCCTGGAGCATCGGTGGCGGCTCAAGTCAGCCAGTCTGGAGTCAGAAAGCTGTTTCGTCAGCTCGGGTCATATCGGCCGTGGCTCAACTTAATCTGCCAGACTTGCTAATGTGTTTTAGGTGGGATCAGCGTCTGAGGAAATATGTGGAGACTCCCTAGTTTGAAGAGGTTTGCTAAGTGACTTTGCCTTTTAAGTCTTGCAATAGAGCGAGAGGATTAACCCAGTTAGCAAACTAAACCGCATTGCTTTCTTCTTTCACACCCATTAAAATATTTGTTTATTAATTTGGGATTCAAGGCATGTTTTTCTACCCCCTCAGTCAGGTTTATTCCTGACGTGTTTGGCATTTTTCTGATTCTGAAGGTCAGTGCGTACGTAGGATTCTCATGTTTTTGAATAGTTTAAATAGCTGAGATTCTGCTTGGTTTATATAAATGCACCAAGTTGCAAAACCCCACTTTTTTTAGTGGCTCAAGATGTCACACTATGCCTTCGCTGTTCTATGCATTAAATACTGCTACTTTAGAGTCAAATACCATGCTTTTTTTGGATTTTGCATAATGCATTAATAAAGCACGGAATGTATTTTATCTCTGTCTTGACTCTGAACGTAGGAAAATGCGTCAGCAAAGTCAGTGGAATGTTTTTCAGCGTGTCTCGCCCATAATGGACTAGGCATGTAGCTTCTGAGTATTTGCCAGAGAACATGCCCTGAGAATAAAAATAGGTTCGATTCTTCCCAGTCAAACGTTCCTAATTGCACAAACTTTTCACATTTCACTGTCTGAGAGCGACACCAGTCTCTGATCGTATCTTACACGGCCGTTCATAACAGCTGAGCTCGTCTTGTTCCCACAAAGAGCATCAGAAATGCCTTCTCAGACTTCACGTCTGTCTGCAATCTACATCTCTGCATTTCCTTTTGGGAGTCTGTAGTTCATTGTTAGATTGTGATCCCGGGAAGGAAGTTGGGTGCAGCGATTAAGCCGAAAAGTCTATTGCATCATTTGACTTTCCTGAAAACCACATGCATGACTGAGAGACTGTTCTGAGGAAGAGAAACGTGCCTCCTCCCTGTTTTATTAACCATAAATGGAATCAAACGCAGGCAGGTCAGCAATCAGACCACACGGAGCGGTCATCTGCGATTCACTGACTGTTGTCACTGCGTGTGTGTTTTGCACTTGGCCTAATGGCTGTTGCACAGCCAGCCTTTGGATGCATAATCGCATTGGACTGTGTACTAAGGTGTGCGATATTGACAAAAAAAAGATATCTCCATATTTTCTGGGATTTTAAGGATACCGATAATTAGACGATATTTTGCTGAGCGTGTTATTGTGCTGATATCTTAAGGACTGTCGTGGACAGTTGACTCCTGAAGTTTTTGATATTCTTCATATTCTGTGTGGTGGTTAACAACAGTGACAGAAATAATCTTGATTTGTACCTTTTTTATGGACATTTTTACCTGTATGAAGCCTTTTTTTATTTTCTTTCTAAAAGTGTGCTTTTTTTGTGTGTGTCAAGTCAATTTAATCAGTCAATTAGAATAAGACATTTGTGACCCTGGACCACAAAACCAGTCATACATTACATCATACATCATCTGAAAGCTGAATAGGACAATATTTGGCCGAGATGCAACTATTTGAAAATCTGAGGGTGCAAATGGTAAGTAGCAGTGTGTGTAAATAGATCATGATTTTCTTTTTTCTTTTTTTGTTGTACTTTTGGTAGTTGCAAGTTAAAAGCCACCAGATGTTGAGTGCTTCAGAGCTTCTTCCGTGAGGAACAGGAACAGTCGAGATGGTTATCATTGTCTGGAAGAGCAGGAATGAAAAAGCTCCCGCTATAATCTCAAAAGAATGCATGCAACCTTTGATCTGTACAGTATATGAATACAGGAAATGGAAAGGCAACTGTAAACTAAAAATGCTGTAAATATACAGTTGCTATTATTCTGTAGGTTGAAAAGGTACAAGTTGTTTTTGTGTAAAAAAAAAAAAAAATTGAAATTCAGAGGAGAAAAAATAAAATAAATCAAATAATAGCAGTGAGGAGGTTTACCTGCACATTGCTTTCTTCTATGCCTATTAATTTACCTAAAATATGTGTTACTTTGTTACTTTTTAATGGAGTGTAACAAATTGCATCATTGCTGCATTTTGTGCCTGAGCTCTTCCAGTAAAGCTGAAAACTTTCAATGGAGAAAAAAAGAAATAAAAATCAAATAAATATATATATAAGTACATAATGTGTCCTATAAAGTAGCATATCACAAATATGAGTGTCTCTCTTTTTGTATTTATTTATTGTTATTTATTTTTTTCCATATGTTTTGATTGTGTTAGGCAATGAGTTGTCATTTTAAGTGTGAAACTGGCTGGAAGCAAAACATCTGGGATTTAGGCCTAAGTTTCAAACTGAGTTTGAAGTGAATCTGTGATTGTAGAATGAAGCTGTGTTGGACAGCAGTTGCTCTGTGAACGGCTGCAGCTTCTCTCGTGGGCCTTGGACCTCCAGTTGTTCAAGTGTTTCAATCGTCCTTTGTTTCTGTATCTCTTAGAACAGTGCATGAATGGCAGACAGATGTGCTTGTACAGTGAACAAGAGCATTAATAAAAAAAAAAATTAAAAAAAAAAACCGCTTTAAGAAATGAATGCAATATCAAATCTGGAAAATCAAACAAACCAAAAGTGCCCTTAAATCACTGTCAAATAATGCAGGGTTTCCCAAATGATGCTTCACAAGTTGTTTATAATTTGTAAAATCAAATGCACAATTTATCAAAATAAACTTGCAATATAGCTTATAGCATCGTTATATGAAAGTGTAATAGTTACATGCCTAATGCCATGATTTAATGTGCATTTTGGAAACACAACGTGTGATTGGTTGACTTTATTTACACATTTGCATAATTTCCAACATTTCTTCAATTCAGTTATTCCACAAAATAAAAGCTTAAGGACTTGAAATGTTAGCAGCAATATGCAGTCATATGTATAAATAATTAAAAAATAAAAACAATAAAAATAAAACAGAAAATAGTAAATATTTTATATCAGAGAACCGTGAAATTATTGATATATTAATTCTAAAAATAAAATGTTCAAGTTCAAATTTAGTTTGTCAAGTTTGACTTACTAAACAAAGTTTGTGAAACCCTGAAAGAAAGGATTTGTGAGATCGAATGGCCACGCTTCGCTCTGGACTCGAGGTTTCTCCCAGTGATTGTCCACAAACTCTTGATGTTCATTATGTGCCGTTCAAGATGAAACGCACCATTAAACACCCTCATGATGACTTTCCCCTAAAAGCTGTTTCCAGAGGGCACTTCCTGGCTTTAGTGCCATGCTTTTCCAGGAATCAGGAACAGTTTTGTCTAAATGGGCTCAAAAGGGAACAAAAGAATCCAAGAAGAATGACTTTGCATGGAGACGGAGGGAATTTGTGGACGCTGCAAAAAAAAATAAAAAATAAATTCACAAATGTGGCACAGAAGCAGTCATAAGCAGCACAGGTATATTTGTAGCAATAGCCAACAATACATTGTATGGGTCAAAATTATCAATTTTTTTCTTTTATGCCAAAAATCATTAGGATATTAAGATCATGTTCCATGAAGATACTTTGTAAATTTCCTACCGTAAATACATCAAAACTTAATTTCTGATTAGTAATATGCATTGCTAAGAACTTAATTTGAACAACTTTAAAGGCGATTTTTCTCAATATTTTGATTTGCACCCTCAGATTTCGAATAGTTGCATCTCGGCCTAATATTGTCCGATCCTCAATTATTCAAATTGACCCTTATGACTGGTTTTGTGGTGCAGGGTCACAAATGATACCCAACATTTCTTTGTCTTTAGATATAAATGTTGTTTTATCGCGCACATAAAATTGCTTCAGGTAATGAAAACGTCCCCAGACCATCTCTGCTGTCCCTGCAGACTCGGACTGAGGCACAGGCTGGTTTCTGGAGGTTGCTGGTGTGTGTTAGTGGTCAGCGTGTGGACGTGAATCTCTGTGTGTTTAGCAGCGCTGGCCTCTGGCTGAGGTTTTAGGTCGTGCCTCATTAAAGCAACAAGGCCGCTCTCTGTGTGGAGAGCCTGAACTGGCCCCGGGCCCCGGAGTCAAACAACATGGGAGCAGCTGTCTAAAGAGCAGGCCAGTCTGTCCTTTCAGATGGACACAGACACGGCTTTATATCGCGCTGCTGTTATTGGACGGCCGCGCTGTAGGAAAAAAAACAGCAAACTAAGATATGAGACCTCTTTACTGTTTCCAACTGCTTGGCATCACATTTGATATCAGAAACACTGCTGATGTGAGACTCTCCCTGTTACAAGAAAAAAAATCTTCCCGTGTCAAAGTTAACGATAAAGCCAATTTCCAGTTAATAGGTCGATTGTTTTTATGTTCTGATCATGTATTTTAGCACCTTGCTGATATGTGTATGTATGAAGCAAATGTTTCCATATGACCAGTAATTCGTAAACAGAATATCATCAGCGATCACTTAACATTAACCTAGTAACCTGGTATTATTATTATTATTATTATTATTATTATTATTATTTATTTATTTATTTTTTGGGTGGTAAAAGTATTTAAGTATTTCAAATAATAATAAAAATTAACAGGGAAACTATTCTTTTTATTTATTTTTTTTTATTTTTTTTATTATTATTATTAATGATGCGCTGAAATAAAAAAAATCTGGATGCACTTGGCCGAAAACCAAAACTAAAAGTAGATATTTGTATAATAGAATTGATATTGTTGCAGCATTTTTATCAAACTAAAAATATATTTGATTTAATAAAAATTATTTGAATTATTAAATTTGATTAATTAATTGGTTATGTAAACATTTTAATAACAAAGAATTGCAAAACGGTATGCACATCCAAAAGACCCAAAAATGTTTTTGGAGCTATAATTTTCAGTGTGCTGATAATTTACTGCTTAGCTTACTTTACTTTACTTTAATTTTTTGTTTCATAACATAATTATATTTCCACTCCAATTTATTGTTAATATAAGTCTGTCTACTCCTTACAGACTAAAGGTAACTGGCGTGAGCAGAATTGTGCTCTGTTAGCACATTTTTCCTGGCCTACTCGGTCATCTTTGACACAGTAAAAGTTTGACCAAGTGGTTTTGTATGAAAGCTTGATTTCCAAAAAGTCTTTTGCGTTTTAAAGGTGCTGTGAGGTAATCGTTGGCTCTTGAAGCTCTTGTTTTCCATGAAAGCAGCTCTTGTGTGTTGGAGTGGAGTGTTATTACTGTATTAGCGTGGGTGTTTGATGTTGAGACGGGTGTGGTGTGAGGACTGGGTCTGATGGTAATATAACCCGCCTGTGCTAAAAATAGATGTGGAAGGAAAAGCCTGAATGTCTGTGGTCTGCTGCGCTAATTACAGGGTAAGGTTAACTGAGCGAACCTGCAGTGGAAAAATGGATGTGCACAGATTGTTGCGTAGTTTGCCGCGACGCACGAGCTGTCCGTATGTGCTTACATAACACACTAACTTTTACTATCTCCACACATACAGTTCCTTGCTGTCAACTAGTCAATACTGAATATTTGTAATATATGCAATGATTTTTGGACATGCTGCGTTCGAGACGCCTCGGATGTGGGATATTTCCCACCAAAAACCCGGAAGTAATGGATTTGGTAACATTAAAAAAAATAATGTTGCTAATGATTTAGTAGCATTAAAATGTTACAAGTATTTGTTAACATTAAAAGTGCACCGTTCCATAAATTATTTCCGGGTTGAAGTGGGAAATATCCCAAATCCGAGGCGTCTCGAACGCAGCATTAGTCCTTTAATGTCGATCATGGATCAAACAACGAATGTATTTGTGCTGTTTAATGCATTTGAGTCAGTGCGTAACTGACATGTCACTGGTATATTTTTCATCTGATAATCTTAGAAAGTCATGTAAATATATCAATTTTGGTGTCAGGAGTGGGCGAGGCTTACGCGAGTGAACGAGCGCTGCTGTGCGCATGCGCAATAAACAGACGAACAGTAGTGCGATAATTCTGAGTAAAATATGCATTTTGATAAATTGTTGTTGGACATTAAATGTGCCTTTTTTATTGAATTTTAAACCTACATATGCATGTATTTTTATGATAGCAGTAAAGGGGCTATTATAATGGGTAAATAAAATGTAAGCTAATACAGTCCTAATTACTAGCTCGGATGAGTTCTTATAGCAGTTAAAATGTAGTTTTAATTTAGTGATTTTAATGCTTTAAAGAGCAATTTTAGATTGTGATGTTCTGCTAACTATAAAAGGTACAGCTGTCGTAAAACCAGAGAGACTGAGGTTGATCTATGTTAAACTTGCTTTATGGAACCAAATCATTTGACAATGAGTCAGACTAACTGCAATAAGCCTGGCCTATTTGCATATCGCATCAGCCTCAGTTATGAGATGCACATCCCTAGTGTGTGTGTGTGTGTGTGTGTGTGTGTGTTAAATATTAGTTTAAGACCTTGTTCACAGCTCTATCAGGTTGAGTAACCTCAGTTTGCCCTCGTTTCATCCGCACAGGAAGGGCAAAGGGAAGCCCAATGGAAAGAAGCCGCCCACCGAGGAGAAGAAGCATTACCTAGATGCAGAATACACCAAAGTAAGAGTCGTCGACTTCGACCTCAAGGAGCTGGTGGTTTTGCCGAGGGAGATCGACCTGAACGAATGGCTTGCTTGCAACAGTAAGTGACTCACAGAATTAATGCTTCAATAGAATTAAGACCCAGTTAAACTCACAACGCCGTTTTTCATGCTCTTTGGTAGAAGATCACGTCTGAAGTCAAGATCGTGTCCCGAATGCTGTTTAATTATATTTAGTTGCTTTTAAAAGTGATCCAGCATTTCTAATTACTCATTATTTTTGGCCGTAGGAATCTTAGCAATGCAGAGGGGAAAAAAAGGTCCCCGATTTTAGGTATAATTTTCTCACGTTGCGTTATGTTGGTTGTTTTTAATCTGGCAAACGGCCGACCCTTGACCCCAACCGTCTGCTGTCGTGTTGTGTCTAGTTACTAGGTGTGTTTTGAAAACATCAGAGGGAATGTATGATTTCACCTCTGTGTTATATAACCGTATGATAAATCAGCTCAGAATAACATTCCAGAGCCACGAATCACACCATTGTTTGTATTTCCCTCCATTTTATCTTGAAAGAAACATGTGGAGAAAACAAAGTATGGCTTAATTTAGGAAACTTTAATACACTTTCAAATTTCACAAGCACTTATTAAACCAAAACACTGCCTTTTATGGTTAATCGAAGCCATTGCTCTGGATCAGTTCAGTTTACAGCGTTTCCGCTGAAAGCTCAGTCGACTCACGTGGTACTTGAGTGGATTGTTTAATTTCCATAGAATATATTTCACCAAAGCTGCGTTTATTTGATCAAAAATACAGTAAAAATTGACACATTTTTTACAATTTCAAACAGCTGTTTTCTATGTGAATATCTGTTGAACTGTAATTTATTTCTGTGATGCACAGCTGTATTTTGAGCATCATTACTCCAGTCTTCAGAGTCACATGATCTTCAGAAATCATTCTAATATACTGATTTGATGCTCGAGAAACATTTCTGATGTTGAAAACAGTTGTTGATATATTACCACGGTACTTTTATGTGATAAACTTTACGCAATTATTTACATAATAGACACAATAATAGCTAATGTTAATAAATCATAATTAAAATATATACGTAATGTTATTAAATGTGCATAGTTGCATACATTTATAAAAATGAAAAAGGTGTAAACAAAGGCATCAGTTTTTATAGAATGACTTAGAATATACATTTCACAATATGTTCCTTTTCTTACGATTGATTACTAAAGGATTGCGGTGTTTTATCATTCGTTAATCTTTGCATCATCTGTGTGATTCTCTAGCCACGACGTTCTTCAATCTCATTAACCTGCAGTACAGCACAATCTCAGAGTTCTGCACGGGGGAGACGTGTCCGGCCATGACCGCCTGCAATACGTGAGTGTCGTCTTCATCCTGACCCTCTTATCCATTATTAAGCCTGCAGACTCTCAGAGACGTGCCGAGCGGAAACTAGACTCTCAGGGGTCGCGGCCCGGGGCCGGGGTCACGACCCGCAGTCCAGCTCGAGCTCGACCTCAGGGAGAGATGTGATCGAACAAGAACAAGTTTCTCATTTTTAATAGGAATGCATGATATTATCGGACCAATATCAGAATTGGCAGATAATGGCTTTTTTAAAATGTAAGCATCGGCCCGATATGAAAAATTATGCCAATATGTCTTGCCGATAAGAGGAATATATTAACTCGCATGTGCTCAGGGTGTGCTAGCGATTATATCACGTCAGCAGTGTGGCTCATTCTTGAAGCAAAGTTTTGCCTGAATGATGATTAGATTCACTGTTTTGGATCTGCATTTAAACTGAGAATGCGTTCGGTGCGAGAGAGAGTCCCCTGGGTCCTAATGCCTGCCCCGTTAGGGGGCGCTGTTGGCCTACTTCTAATAAAATGAAAGCAAAATACACAAATAATATTTAGACCGTTTCTGATTAAATATAGTAATTGATGCCATAAAATCATGAGTATGTTTTGATTTTAAAGGTCAGAAGCTATAGCTTATATGAACCAAAAAAAAAAAATGACACTTAAATTAAATAATTTTTATATATACTGATTTATTAATGTGTAATTGTTATATTTTTAAAAGATTTTCAGAATTTGTACAACTCTTTTGGTTTAGACCATTTACAAATGTTAAATAAAATGTTAAGGTTACCACAGCATCTTTCTGAAAAAAGGGGAAAAAATTCAGCTATTTATTTTTATATGTTTATTTATAGTTCTTTTCAAATCTTCAATGTCCTGTCATTATAAAACATAATTTGCTTATAATTTCCACACAGGAGAGACTCTGTGTTAAAACAAAAGGAAATATATTGGCATCGGCTATCGGCCAAAATTACTTGAAAAATATCGGATATCGGCAAAAGTCCAATATTGTGCATCGCTAATTTTTAATCGGATTTTATTTGATTCGTTCTTCCTGTTATGCCAGAGGAATGGTTGAGTGTTGCTGACGTTTTGTTTATGTCCTGCTGGAAAAACAAACAATAGAAACCATCACAGAAATTCTAATGGTTTTCACTACCAATATCATTACAAACCATCAACTTTTAACCATTAAAACCATTAAAAAATGTGTCCCGAATTGGCAAAATGAGTAGTAATGCGCACGGTCTAATTTTGAGCTACAGACAAAAAAAAGTGAAAAAATATTGATTTTGGACAAATTTGAGGTTTTCACAGAAATGAGTTCATTAAGCCCTCTTCTAGTGATCCCAGTGCTCCAAATAGTGATTAAACATCTAAAATGAGCTTTATTTGTACATTTTCTGAGAGGAGTGCTTTTGTAGTGTTAATGTATTTGTAATGAACACACTGAAATTATTTTTACATTTGATTATTTGTTTTTCTTACTTGAATGCTTTTGTTTAGATGTAAAATGAAAAAAAGTAATGCACTATGCCTATTTGATTCTTTCATATATTTGTTCTACTGTTGTTCTTGTTTTTGGGCATCTGTTCTTATTTTTAATAACAAAGATAACATTAAAAAACGGCTATATTGAGGTTATTAATATAGTAATTAACATTAAGAAAGGAGGTGGAGGAAACAATGCACTGTTGATTTGGAACCTTTAGAAAACTTCCGCTTGATTTTTCTCAAAACTGACTCTGTCGACTTCAAACAGGTGTAGCTCGAGTCATTTTTCGTCCGATTCCAACAAATCATATCACTTTGAAGGTATTTTAATGGAGCATAAATAACTCATTTTTGAACATTTGCATATTGTGACTTATTTTGCCAGCACAGGTCATAAATGGTTTTCTGTAGTGTGTTTTGGGACATATTCCATGAGGATTTATTGGTTTTAACAAGCCACCACCAATAGAAGGCGAACAATTACCAGCAGATACCAACAGGGTGCATTACAGTGTCCATTAAAACCAATACAAGTCCTATTACAACCAGTAAAACCATTACAAAATAACTGGGTCACCGGTGTGTTGATGGGAAATGAGTGTTTACCGAAGCGTTTATTGAATAACTGACGCATCAAAAATATATCCTGGTCATGTTTATGGGAAGATTCACTATCAGACCGTTTGGTTAATGAACAACCGCTGAGCAGAAAGTGTGTCAGAGAGACGATTGATGGAGGGACGAACATCCGTTTACTGTGTGCTGTCAGAGGATTGGAGAAAGAGGAGTGAACGAAGGGAAACGATGATGATGCTGTACTTCTGTTTTAGGTTGATCTAGCAGAGGTCTGTGTGTTTCTAAGCAAAATCAACTAGATTCTGACATTTTCTCAATTAAATATCCGTCTCTCAGGACATACTACTGGTATGATGAAAAAGGGAAGAAGACGAAATGCACAGCGCCGCAGTACGTGGATTTCGTCATGAGTTCAGTCCAGAAGCTGGTGACCGATGAGGACATCTTTCCCACCAAATATGGTGAGTGAGTCTCTGCCGCCACCTGGTGATGCATGAGCAAACCGCACGACTTTATTTGCAACATGAAAACAAGACAATACTTTTTACTTGTCTAGAAAATCCTTCTTGATTTAAGATTTTTATTTTTATTTTATTGCAGTGTATAATGAAAAGTGCAATGCAAATAAATATGAATTAAATTGAATGACCTTCAGGAACATATGTAGGGTTCCTGTGGTCTTGGAATATTCTTGTTTTTCTTAGTATATAATATTAATTATTTGTATAATTTCACTATCGCTATAGAAGTTATAAGAATAATTATATTTACTGGGGCTAGCAAGGATGCATTAATTTGATCAAAAGTGACACTAAAGACATTTATAATATTACAAAAGATTTATATTTCAAATAAATGCTGTTCTTTTGAACTTTCTATTCATCTGTGAATCTTTGAAAATAAAATGCATCACGGCTTCCACAAAAAGTATTGTGCAGCACGATCATAAATCAGTATATTAGAATGATTTCTGAAGATCATGTGACACTGAAGACTGCAGTAATGATGCTGAAAATTCAGCTTTGATCACAGAAATTAATTACATTTTAACAGATATTCACATAGAAAACAGCTGTTTTAAATTGTAAAAATATGTCAATTTTTACTGTATTTTTGATCAAACGTATGCAGCCTTGTTGAGCAGAAGAGACTTGGGTTACACTTTATTTTAAGGTGTCCTTGTTTCATATTTAAGTATTCTGTAATATTAATTAACTGCATGTACTTACTCTATGGTTAGGTTTAGGGTTTGGCTTAGGGTTACTTGCATGTAATTATGCATAATTTATTGTTGTTATAATAGTAAAATGTTTTATAAGTACACTTTAAAATAAAGTGTTACCGAGACTTCCTTCAAAAACATACTCCAAACTTTTGAACAGTAGTGCATGTCACGTATTTCTGAAATGCACTGGTCTAAATGTGTGGGCACTGATGCAGTTGGTCTGCTCGTCTGCAGGTAAAGAGTTCCCCAACACCTTCGACACGCTGGTGAAGAAAATCTGCAGGTATCTCTTCCACGTTCTGGCCCACATCTACTGGTCCCACTACAAGGAGTCGGTGGCCATGGACCTGCACGGACACCTAAACACACTCTACACGCATTTCATGGTTTTTATAAGGGAATTCAATCTGATGGACCCCAAGGAGACGTCCATGATGGACGATCTGACGGAGGCCCTGTGCACTCCGCTGCCCCCTCAGCCACAGAACCACGTGACGGAGAGATGAGTCCGGCGCCGCTCCATCTCTGACCTGCCAAGCCGGGGTTCAGAAGGACTGCTGGGACTCACAGACCTTCACCCTCCCAGAACATTGCTCTCTTTAGGACCCAGTGTAAGGAGCGCTCAGCCAGGCCTCTCGCCGAATGACCTCAGACGCGGCCGTCTAACCCTTTAACCAAGAACAACCTGACCATGCTTCGGTTTCCTTCCCGTTTTCCGCTTTCTTTGGCGTCTTCCCTCGTCTTTGCCTCCGTTTGATGCAGCAGTTTCCCCTCTCTTGGTTTCATAAGGGTGTCGGCCTGGTCCTTGTGTACGGTATAAAGGTTTCTTTTTCATTTTTATAGGGTAAAAGGGGTGTGTGTGTGTGTGTGTGCGCGTGCGTGTGTGTGTTCAAGGCTTTTGCACTCAGGAACTGAGAGAGCTGTCAATGCTACCTGCTCACCCATAAGCCTCTCGGTGTCACTTTACTCATCATATAGCAATCCCATCCTCCAAAACGCCGGCCCTCTACTTATATGGGACAGACTTGTTGCATATTAGCATGTTAACCACTGTAGAGGAGAGCCGAGTTGATTCGGGCGGCCATTTTGGCTCCAGGGCCTGGGTTTCACGCGTTCTCCCTCGAGAATGACAAGGACATTCGCGTTGTCTGCTGTTGAATCCGAACGCCTGCTCTCCAGGCTCTGGAAATGGCTTGTAATCATGTCTAGCCTCATTCTGAAAAGACGATTTGTGAATGGAAGAGAATGTACATTTTAGTCTCTACGTATCGATTGCAAAGATTATTATCTTAGAGTGACTGAGAGAGCGAGAAAAAGAGCGACAGATGTTTTAGTTCTCCCTTCATCACTGTTCAGAGAGTTTGTGTTGCGACGAGAAGATCAGACTTTTTTGCTTTTATTTAATTTATTTCTCGGTTTTCTTTTTCCTTTTCGTTTCGGTTTTAGTTGACGTTTTTCAGGGCTCCTCAGTTCTGGCTTTTGTTTTATGTATTTTAATAATACTTTAAGTTAAAAGCGATTTAATATTTTAAGCTCTGCAAATTATAACCTAATAAAATATTTAAAAGTCACAAACAGTTGCATGTGGTGTCTTTTTTTTCTTTTTCAACTGTGATATCAAGAAGTGTCAAGTCACAAATAATGCAATTTCATGTGTTTTGATTATTTGAAGGTGCTGTAAGTGGTTTTAGTTGTCATGATAACCCCGCCCACAATACACATGTCAGCCAATCAGGTTACAGAAGTAAAAATCCCTTTCATTTTCTCCATAGTGGAAGTTATTTATACATTTTTAAAGACAGAACTACTGTGAGCTACAAGATGTGCTTTTGTTAAAGCCTTACTTTTAAATGATTGTAATATTTCTAACAGCAGAATTTCTGGTGGGAAAAACTACATTACCCATGATTCTGCAAAGAAATCTCCACCAATCAGAGAACAGAAGCGGGCAAAGGAGCTCCGCCCACTCCCATGAAGCACTGCGAATAAATCAATTCATTCTCCCTATGATCTCAAACTATTTATTTGAGTGCATAATGTGCATATTTTGCATTCTATGTGAAATATTTTTTTTTTTATATACACATCTAATCAACATCTTTGAATCAATGGTTTTATATCTCCATCTTTTTTTTTTCTTTTTTTTTTTTGAATGTATATAATGCTTCATGGGATTGTAGTTCTTTGCCTCATTAGGGCCCACTTGTCTTTTTGTCTGATATTCTTTTGCTTCAAATCAAAGTTTGTAATGTTGTGATTCTCCTCGTAGCTGGTTGGTTCAGTTCATGTTTTATAACTCTAAAACAAAGACTTTTTTTAGATTGCTATGGCAAATGGGTGGAAATATTTGATGATGGAGAAAATCCTGAGAAGTGGCACCCATGTTGTTGTTTCTTTTTTCTAAAACCCTAGTATCAGTGCAATTTGCATGAAGCTCAGAGTCGATCATGCAGAAGACGATAGATGGCAGTACAGGGTCAAACACCACTGTGGTATCGGTGTGTAAAGAACTGAGCGAACATTTAAAAAAACACATCCTAATGTTTTTACAACAGAGCCTCACTTAAGATCTCCAATAGGCTATTGTGGAATTCATCATTTTATTAGTTTACAGGATATTAATTGTACAAATATTACACAAACCATATACAACCATACACATCTGAATTTTGTATGATTCTGCCTCCATCCATCCACCTTTATTTGTCCGCTCGCACAAACGCGGAGAAAACGCTGTCCTTCTGCTCTAGCAGGACATCCGGTTCATCGTATTCTAAGATGCCGCCGTGTTTCATCACGATCACCACGTCTGAGCCCAGGATGGTGTGAACGCGATGCTGTCCAACACAAAACATATCAGCCATCAGATCACAGTGAGCCTCACCCTTTAACCCTATGGAAGCTTGATTCTGCCGCAGAATAACAGGTAATTGTGGCTTTTTATCTCGCAATTCTGGGAAACAAGGCAGAATTGACTAAGAGACTTAGAGTTGTGAATAAAGTCAGAATTAAAAAAAAAAAAAAACTCTAACCTTTAGACTTTTGCTCTCAGAATTGAGAGAAAAGGAAATTGAGATATAAACTGAATTTCAATGAAAAATGTCAGAATTACGGGATACAAACTGTAGTTTGAGGAAAAAAGTCAGAATTGTGAGGAAAAATAATTGGACAAATTTAGAATTATGATATATAAACGCATTGTGAGAAGTCAGAATTATGAGCTATAAACTCAGAATTGAGGAAAGTCAGAATTATGAGATATATACTCAGAATTTGATATAAACTCAGCATTGAGGAAAGTCAGAATTATGATATAAACTCAGCATTGAGGAAAGTCAGAATTATGATATAAACTCAGCATTGAGGAAAGTTAGAATTATGAGATATATGCTCAGAATTTGATATAAATTCATCATTGAGGAAAGTCAGAATTATGATATAAACTCAGCATTGAGGAAAGTCAGAATTATGAGATATATGCTCAGAATTTGATATAAATTCATCATTGAGGAAAGTCAGAATTATGATATAAACTCAGAATTGAGGAAAGTCAGAATTATGAGATATATACTCAGAATTTGATATAAACTCAGCATTGAGGAAAGTCAGAATTATGATATAAACTCAGCATTGAGGAAAGTCAGAATTATGATATAAACTCAGCATTGAGGAAATTCAGAATTATGATATAAACTCAGCATTGAGGAAAGTCAGAATTATGAGATATATGCTCAGAATTTGATATAAATTCATCATTGAGGAAAGTCAGAATTATGATATAAACTCAGCATTGAGGAAAGTCAGAATTATGAGATATATAGTCAGAATTTGATATAAACTCAGCATTGAGGAAAGTCAGAATTATGAGATATATAGTCAGAATTTGATATAAACTCAGCATTGAGGAAAGTCAGAATTATGATATAAACTCAGCATTGAGGAAAGTTAGAATTATGAGATATATACTCAGAATTGGATATAAACTTATCATTGAGGAAAGTCAGAATTATGAGATATATACTCAGAATTATGCTATAAATAGCATTGAGGAAAGTCAGAATTATGATAAACTCAGCATTGAGGAAATTCAGAATTATGATATAAACTCAGCATTGAGGAAAGTCAGAATTATGATATAAACTCAGCATTGAGGAAATTCAGAATTATGATATAAACTCAGCATTGAGGAAAGTCAGAATTATGATATAAACTCAGCATTGAGGAAATTCAGAATTATGATATAAACTCAGCATTGAGGAAAGTCAGAATTATGATATAAACTCAGCATTGAGGAAAGTCAGAATTATGAGATATATACTCAGAATTATGCTATAAACAGCATTGAGGAAAGTCAGAATTATGATAAACTCAGCATTGAGGAAAGTCAGAATTATGAGATATATACTCAGAATCGGATATAAACTTATAATTGAGGAAAGTCAGAACTATGAGATATATACTCAGAATTTGATATAAACTCAGCATTGAGGAAAGTCAGAATTATGATATAAACTCAGCATTGAGGAAAGTCAGAATTATGAGATATATACTCAGAATCGGATATAAACTTATCATTGAGGAAAGTCAGAATTATGAGATATATACTCAGAATTATGCTATAAATAGCATTGGGGAAAGTCAGAATTATGATATAAACTCAGCTTTGAGGAAAGTCAGAATTATGAGATATATATATACTCAGAATTATGATATAAACTCAGCATTGAGGAAAGTCAGAATTATGAGATATATACTCAGAATTATGCTATAAACAGCATTGAGGAAAGTCAGAATTATGATAAACTCAGCATTGAGGAAAGTCAGAATTATGAGATATATACTCAGAATTTGATAAACTCAGCATTGAGGAAAGTCAGAATTATGAGATATATACTCAGAATTTGATATAAACTCAGCATTGAGGAAAGTCAGAATTATGAGATATATACTCAGAATTTGATATAAACTCAGCATTGAGGAAAGTCAGAATTATGATATATATACTCAGAATTATGATATAAACTCTGCATTGAGGAAAGTCAGAATTATGAGATATATATACTCAGAATTATGATATAAACTCAGCATTGAGGAAAGTCAGAATTATGAGATATATATACTCAGAATTATGATATAAACTCAGCATTGAGGAAAGTCAGAATTATGAGATATATATACTCAGAATTATGATATAAACTTATCATTGAGGAAAGTCAGAATTGTGAGATATATATACTCAGAATTATGATATAAACTTATCATTGAGGAAAGTCAGAATTATGAGATGTATACTTTTTGTGAGGAATTGTGAGGAAAAAGTCAAAATTGTGAGAAATAACCTCAGAATTGAGATAAACAGAATTATGAGATATAAACTCCCAATTACCTTTTGACTTCTGAATTTTTTCCTCAGAATTGCGAGAAAAAAGTCATCATTGTGAGATATAAATTGTGAGCAATTATTATTTTATTTTTTAATGCAGTGGCAGAAATAAGCTTCCATATAATCCAGCATATTAACGTGAATGTTGCTAAGGTTTTTGTGGATTGGCATGCGTAGATGACAGTCTTCAGGTTTAGTAAATACTGTATAGCAGGGGTTCTCAACTCTGGCCCTCGAGGTCCACTGTCCTGCAGAGTGCTCTTCAGGGTCTTCAGGATCAATAGGAAGTTACTCGCAGGTCAGTCTGATCGAGGTTGGAGCTGAACTCTGCAGGAAAGAGGACCTCGAGGGCCAGAGTTGAAGACCCCTGCTGTGTAGTTTTGTATAGTATAGTTTAAAGAGGTGCAGGGACTCACTGCTATCGTTACCACTGTTCGGTCTGCAAACGCCGTCATGACTACTTTCTGCAGAATACTCTCCTACAGGAACAAAGACGGTGATTAACCAAACTTTACATGCACCAGAGAAACAAGCCGCTGAATAACCTCGGTCTTGTTCTCACTGTGGCCATGTCGATAGACGCTGTAGCTTCATCCATGATGAGGATGCTGCTCTTCCTCACGAAGGCTCGAGCGAGACAGAAGAGCTGCCGCTGGCCCTGACTGAAGTTCTCTCCTCCCTCCGTCACCATCGCATCTGTGGAGCGGAGAATTTGTGTGAATCGCTCATTGAATCAAATGAATGGATTTATGAGATATTTACATGACCAGTCCAACGATCTAAATAATTACTATTTTTAGTGTTTTTGGAAAAAAATTCTGTGAATATCTGTTAAATTGTAATTTATTTATTTAATTTATACATCTTTACTCCAGTCTTCAGTGTCACATGATCCTTCAGAAATCATTCTAATATGCCTATTTATTATCAGCTAGTACTGTTGCTCAGTTATTAATGATATTTTAATAATGTTTTTTTTGTTGCAGAAATATGTGTTTTTTTTCTCTCAGGCTTCTTTTATGAATAAAAAGTTGAAACCACTAGAAAATGTCTAATGTTTTTGCTGAATCATTTTTTGCAAAACATATTGTGCATCACAACTGTTTTCAATGTCGATAATAATCAGAAATGTTTCTTGAGCAGCAAATCAGCATATTAGAATGATTTCTGAAGATCATGTGACACTGAAGACTGGAGTAATGATGCTGAAAATACAGCTGCGCATCACAGAAATAAATTACACTTTAACAGATGTTCACATAGAAAACAGCTATTTGAAAATGTAACGTGAACCCTGGGCCACAAAATCAGTCATAAGGGTATATTTTTCCAAATTGAGATTCATACATCATCTGAAAGCTGAATAAATAATATTTCCATTAATGTATGGTTTGTTAGGATCGGACAATATTTGGCTGAGATACAACTATTTGAAAATCTGGAATCTGAGGGTGCAAAAAAACTAAATATTGAGAAAATCGCCTTTAAATTTGTCCAAATGAAGTTATTAGCAATGCATATTACTAATCAAAAATTAAGTTTTGCCATATTTACAGTAGGAAATTTACAAAATATATTCATGGAACATGATCTTTACTTAATATCCTAATGATTTTTGGCATAAAATAAAAATTGATAATTTTGACCCATACAGTGTATTATTGGCTATTGCTACAAATATACCTGAGCTGCTTATGACTGATATTTTTGGTCCAGGGTCACATATTTCACAATTTAACTGTTTTTATTTTATTTTTTAAATTCTGTATTTTTAACAAATAAATGCAGCCTGTGTAAAAGCAGAACAGACTTATTCCAAATGTTTGACCGGTAGTGTTTACTGCTTATTTTTGTTCTGCTCATCCAGGCCTCATTGATCTCACCTAGTCCTCCAGGTAAAGCTTTAACAACTGGCATGAGCTGAGCAATCTCAAGAGCCTCCCAAAGCATCTGATCAGTGGCCTTTCTCTCCGGATCCAGATTAAACCTGAGAAACACAAGCGCATGCTGAAAGACTAGAGCAGACTGCACTGGATGATGTGTGTGTCTTTGTACAGGGAACCTGATTGAAAATACAGTATAAAAGGCTCACCGAATCGTTCCACTGAATAAAATGGGATCCTGCAGGATGATGGAAAACTTTGATCGCAGAGTCTGCAGAGGAAGCTTGACGATATCAATCCCATCAATGATGATTTGCCCTGTATGAGAACAAAACACATCCATGGAATCACAAAGACCCAGAAGAGGTCAGAACATGATGAGTTTGATCATTACGAAGTTCCTGTTACCCTCGAACGTGTCCAGCATTCTGAAGAGAGCCAGAGAAAAGGAGGATTTCCCACTTCCCGTCCGTCCACAGATTCCCACCTAGCCATAAAACACTCAGTCTTCACGTGTAATTTGCTCTTCCAGCGAAAGCTGTGAATGTGTTTGTGTAGAGCGTCAGACTGACCTTCTGTCCCGGTCTGATGTGAGCGTTGACGTGTCTCAGGACGGGCTTCAGGCTGCTGTCGTAGCGAACGCTCAGGTTCTTGATCTGGATCTCACCGTACTTTGGCCATCCGGCAGGAACCTGAGCAGGAGCTGCAATCACATCACATCTGCTGATGAACACTTTCTAAAGAACTTTCCAAAATAATTAACAAAATACTGCATTAATGTTCCGTGAAGCAAAATATATGATGTGCATTCAAATTGTTAGAAAAGCTATAAATTAAAAAAAATAATAATATTTGATTAATATGCATAAAATATTTGTGTTTAAAATATCAATGTTTTAATTTGATTATGATTTGAAATTAATATTTGGTTTAATATTATTATTATTATTATTTCCTAAAATGTGTATTATTATTATTATTATTATTATTATTATTTCCTAAAATTATATTATTATTGTCGGTATTTTAATTTGATTATGATTTGAAATTAATAGTCAGTGTTATTATTATTATTATTATTATTATTATTATTATTATTATTTCCTAAAATGTTATTATTATTATTATCTATATATTATTTCTGAATAAATATAAACTACTAATGTATATACCGGAATCACTCATTTATATTGCTTTAGATAATCTTTAAAATATAGAAATTGTTATTATTTAAAAATTGAATTTAGGAATACAACTAATTACAAAATTAATTTGAAATTAATATTTAATTCACGTTATTTTTTTATTTAATGTTCCCAAAAATATATATATTTTTTAATATGAAGCAAAAATGTAAATAACAATAACAACATAATAATAATCCGATATATTATATTATTTCATGTATATTAATGTCTAAAAATATTTTAACAGTATTATTAATTATATATATATATATATATATACACACACACACACAATACTGTTAAAATAGTTTAAATATATTAGAGAATATACATATGATTTTCAAATATTATTTAAATTAACATAGTATTTTTTTTATATTCCCAAAAATGCTGTTATTATCTTTGTTTGTTTGTTGTTTCTCTGAGTGAATATGAACTGGTATATATACCAGCGAAAATGCATTGCATGATTTGAAATGAATATTTGATTCATATGTTCATATTTTAATATTATCATTTTTAAAAATATATATTTTTATTGTTGTTATTCCTTTTCATATCCCCCTCTTATTCTTATGTTTTTAGGACTGTTCCCTCTTATTTCCCAGCGTTGTCAGTGTCTCACTCATGAGTCCGTCGTAGTTCTCCAGCGGCGTGTGGATCAGACCGCTGACTCTCTTCACGCAGCCCAGCTGCACCTCCATGTCTGCCAGATTACGCACGATCCAGTTCAGATAGTTGGACACCTTCACGGAGGCAGAGCAGAGGTGGTTAGTGCTGAACACTAGTAAAGACTGATGAGCAGTAGGTTTGTTTCTGCAGTTTACCATGAGAGCGTAAGTGAGTCCCAGACCCACCAGTCCCGCTGAGAGCTGACTGTATAAAGCATTGCTTATAGATGTCACCGCCGCAATCAGCACCACAAACGCCCCAATGTACTCCTGCACACAGCCAATACAAAAATAATATGCATTCATGAACAATGTCTCACTGGGATTTACGGACACCTGTCAGTCTTGGTTTAGATCATATCTTTCTGGTCGCATTCAGTTTGTACAACTTAAAAACTTCAGATCTGAGCTATCGCATGTTATTGATGGTGTTCCCCAAGGCTCAGTCTTGGGGCCTCTTCTATTCATCATTTATTTACTGCCACTTGGTCAAATTTTTAGGAAGTTTGGAATTTACTTCCATTGCTGTGCCGACGACAATAATCAACTCTATATGTCTTCTAAGCCTAATCCGGTATTTTCTTCTTCTCTGTTAAGCTGTTTAGCTGAAATGCAAAATTGGTTTTCATATAATTTCCTCAAACTTAATAGTAATAAAACTGAAATCTTCTTGTAGGTACAAAGTCTAATCTGGTAAAATCTGGTCATTTTTCTGTGACAACTGAGCTGTTAAATTTAAGTACACAATTAGGTAAAATCAATTTAGGTCAACCAATTACAAAGCAATGCTTCATTTTGTTCAGTCTGTGTGTAAAAAGGTCACATTAGCAATTAAAGAAAAACACTTCAGCAAAACAGAGTAATTTTTGGTCCCAAATTTTTATCAGTTTTACTGGTAGTCCACAGTATGAATAATTTTTGGGTATAATCTGTCACAGTCTACTTAATTTTGCTATCCTCACTTACATAGATGAACTATAGTTTCCTGTGCCCACTAGTAAAAAAAAAATTGGTTTGACTGTATATGTAATTTAAATCTGTGCTAGAATTGCTATGATGGTTTTCATTACCATGCGAACCTCCAGCCAGCGATTGGCTGCCATCAGGAAGAGAGAGGAGATGTTATTTGCATCTGTGTGTTCCAGCAGTTTCTTCTTAAACCTCTGCTCGTGTCTGAGACAAAACACAGTTCAGTCAGTCGCCGTGGTGTGTCAGATCAATAACTGACTCAATATTAGTGTGTGTATGTGTGTTACCTGAATGCTCTGATGGTGGTGAGGCCATCTATGGTCTGTGAGTAATGGGACAGGAGCGGTATCTCAGTGCTGTCCTCCAGCTGCTGCAGATCTCTACACACAGACAGAGAGAAAACAGACCATTCATAATGCAAGATAAATAATGATAAAAGAAGAAATGCACCACTAAAATAACCAATTACTAGAACATTTAATATTACTATTTTGTATCGTTAAAACATTTTGGTAAATAACAGGAAATATACTACATAAAACAACATTAAATATCAAATATTTTAAAATAATGTATTAATTAAATTAAATTTTGATTAATTTCATTTGGAAAATAATAAGAAATATAATAAACAGCTTTTTATAAAAATAAATAAATAAAAATAAACTAGAATCAATTAAATTATAAATATTAACTATAAAAATTGTATATAATTTAAAAATGTATACATTTTGATAAATAATTACATTAACAACATTAAATATAAATGTAATGTTTTATCATTAAAACATTTTTAACATTTGTAAAATGTAGGAAATATAATAAATCTGCATACAGTGAATACAATAATAAGAAGAAATATAATACTAAAATGTAAAATAAAAATTCAATAAATAATAAAATATAACACAAATCTTAAATATTGAATATTTAGAAATGTTGATAAATATTAGGAAATATAACATTTAATATAAAATATATTTAAAAATGAAATATGTAATTAAACTAAATGTATAAATACCATAATAATAATAATAAAATATATAATATACAATAATACATATATAATACAAAATAAATTGAGAAATAATATAAAATATAAAACATAACATTACATATAAAATATATAATAAATTAATATTAACTTATTTATAATAAATTAATATTTAATATAATATAAAATAATATAATATTATTTAATATGTGAATTATAAACATTAAATATGAAAAATTTGCATAATTGAAAACATTTTTAACATTTTGGGGAAATAAGAAACATAATACAAAATATTACAACCTAAAAAAATTAAAAAAAAAATGATAGTTCAGGTAACCTGCTAGAATTTTTCCAGACATCAGTGGTGAAACTTTATCTATCACAGACATTGTTTTTATTTATTAATTTATTTATTTTTTTATTTGAGTACTCTGCGACTAACCTGGACGCCACCCTGAAGTACTTCTGAATGAAGTAGCATGCGACGGCCAGCGGCAGCAGAGCGATGAGGAAGAGCGGTGTGACGTAAGAGATGACGCCCAGCGCAGACACACACAGCAGAGTCGAGCGGCTCAGACACTCCAGAGTCACCGGGATGTGCTGCAATCACACACACATCCGTCCATCCCATTCAAACACTGACCAAACCAATCCTGGCCGCAAGCGCAATGCATGAAGTCTCCTGTGAAATGTAAAGTCTGTTTACCCTCCAGTACCTGATCGATTGTGTTGGTGTCCGATGAGAATCGGTTTAGGATGTTCCCCAGGGGCGTCGTCTCAAATAACCTTGTGGGAAACACAGATCAGTATGTGTTTAAAAAAAAAGAATCACTCCAAGGCACTCGAAATTGTAGTGAAAAAGGCCTTTATTCACATGGCTTTACAGTAAAAACAACACACAAGTGCACCATTTAAACAATCAATTTGTCACATGACATAGTCACCTGATTAAGTGTCAAAGCATTGCACAGATAATTATTTTTCGTAATAATTAATATTAATAATTAGAATTTATTGGTTACAATTATATTTACAAAAAATAATTATCTGTGTGATGCTTTAACACTTAATCATGTGACTATAGCTATGTTTCCATCCACCTATTTTTATGCGCATTTTGGGATATCGCATAAAAAAGCGCATAAATTAAAAATGTGCATAAAAAATGTATGCGCTCAACTAAGGATAAATTTCTTATTCGGTTAAAAAACATGTGCATAAACTACGATGGATACACTTCTACCAAATAAATTGCTTAATGCGCATTAAAAAAGACGTGACTTTGCGATTGGACAGCATAAAACTGGACCAACCAATGGACGACTTCATTGCAGAGCATCTGAAATGCTAGTTTTGTCATTCTAAAATGCTTGAGCAAAGTCTCGTTAAAGTGCTTCGTTATAATTAACTCCCAGAACTGCATTCCTAAACAGCAGGCTCCGAAAATAAGATAACATGACCGCACGCTCTGAAGCTCGTAATTTATTGTATACAAAAAATATTATATACAGTGACTTCTACTATACCGCAGCAAATCATTTTTTTCTTCATGATATTTAGTGCAAGTTAATCAGGAAGTGACGATTTTGTTCTCTTCAACTCACTGGGTGGAAACGGTGCTTTATTCACAAATGTTTTTTGCGATATTACAATTTTGCGCATAAGTTTAATTCGTAACTTTGGATGGAAACATAGCTTATGTCATGTGATGAATTGATTGTTTAAATGGACTCTCTACTTTGCAGTATATGTGTGTGGTTTTAGAGGATGACCACGAGCTGCTGACCTCATGGGTGCGAGGACGATGGTGCGCAGGAGGCTGCAGTGAAGCTCTCGGGAAACACGCAGACCCGTCCACTCCACCGCCAGAGACGTGACGAGACACAGGACGATTCCCAGAGCGCACAGACCGCAGAAAACCTGCAGGTACGACGAGTGACTGAACTCACAGTCCTGAGAGAGAAGCACAGCACAACAACACTCAGCTCCACTCACACTAATGACAAATATACAGTGCTGTTCAAGAGTCTGGGGGCAGTACGGTTTTTAATATGTTTGAAAGAAGCAAGACACGATACCCATACCATGGCTTCTTCTTGTATATACAGCGGTGGCCAAAATGATGAGCTAAAATGGTTTTAAGTCAGTTATTTCTATATTTTGCTGTGCTGTGTCAGGAGGAAATATCAGTTTATATTTCCAAACATTCATTTAGCCATTAATTGTAATAATCCAGTGATATTTTTGCACTCCACACAGAGCTCTGATCATCATCAGTCTGTCTGTGATTCTGGATTTAGTCTGTCTCAGTTTGTTCTGTTTCTTCATGTGATCACAGA